>NC_092209.1:87053015-87070379 GCF_043381705.1 Parasteatoda tepidariorum
AAAGTAGTTATATGTACAAGCTTAAACATAAAATAATTTTTTATTCCATTAAAAATGAGTTTATATAAATATCAGATGATATATGTTTTACAGTAGCATAGTTAAAGTGAAGGAAGAGTTTATTATTAATTTTATATATAATATTCTTTTCCTGTGTTTAATATCCTGTATTTTTCCAATGAATATTGGTGCTAAAATAGCACCTTCTTATTATATTTATTATTTACTCTATTTTATAACAAGTGAGCTTTGCTTTGTTGTAACTCCATGAGTGCCAAAAGTTTTGTACAGTTACCACTTTAATACGCTGGCCGTATAAATGGCACTCATGGGCACTGTATTTGATAGACAGAAGTTTTTTCATGTAAGTGTAAAAAATTGGTACAGAATTATTTTCAAAATTTTGATTTAGTTCACAGCTCGTTTAAATAAAAATTAATGTTCAAATTAGGGATGTAACGAATATTCGGCCCCTTTGCCGAATATTCGGCCTAGCCGAATACTGAAGTTATTCGGCCGAATAATGAAGTATATGCTATTATTAATTATTTAGATTTGTGAAAGCCTTATTGTTGGCATCAAGCTATTTAAAATATTACAAAAAATACATAAAGTTGTTAAATTTTTTTTAAAAATATACAAAGTTTAAAAAAGCAAATTTGTTAATATTTATTTCATTTTTAATTTAAAATTTGAAAATTATTTAATTACAAAATTAAAATTTCAAAAAGTTCTTAATTTTCTGAGTTTTAATAATTTTTCTGACAAAAAAAATAGTTAAGAATACATTTAACAGTAGTAGTAAATAATGACTTCTTATCTTAAATAAAATAGCATATAAATTACAATTATAACTATAATTAAAATATGCTATTAATTATTTAGATTTATAAAAGCCATATTGCCTTGTTAATTATATTACATCAAGATATTTAAATTATTACAAAAAATAAATCAAGTTGTTAAATTTTTTTTAAATATACAAAGATTAAAAAAGCAATTTTGTTAATATTTATTTCATTTTTAATTTAAAATTACTTTAATTACAATCAAAAGAGAAATTTTTAAAATTTAAGTATTCGGCCTAAAATTTGGCCGAATATTCGATATTCGGCCCCATCACTATTCGTTACATCACTAGTTAAGATATAAATTTAATGTAAATATTAATGACCACAATAATTCATTAAAAAATAAAATTTAAAATACATATTTTTCTTTATATGTTTATTCAAGATAGTATACATCTGTACCATTAGTTTTTAAAAGGGTAAAATACTATAAAGGGTAAGATTGAATTTTTTTTTTGTTAATATTTTTAACATTAATGCTTAACAGGTGTACTGATATGTTTTAAAATGGGCAACCTGGATTTTTTTATTATTTAAGCGTGTTAGTTTATTTTTACATGCGTTGGATTTTTCAATTTGAATTGCTGTTTGTTTGTTAAATCTATGTAATAAAAAGCTTTTCTTTTTAAGTTGTAGACATTTGTGATTTTGTAATTGTTGAAGTAGCTAACTTGAAAAGTTGTATCATTTTTAATAAATGCCCTAAAACTTGAAAAAAAAAAAAAAAAACTGTCTCTTAAGTGTTCCAAATGTTCCTTTAATTTGCATTGTGTAATTTCTTTGTGTGAAATATTTGTAAACATGTTAATTGTAGTATAGTTTATACTGACTATATTTCTAATAGTTAAAATAAATGAGGTAAGATTAAATTTTCATGTTAAAAACTCCTATTTCATTTGCTTATTTTTAATTTTCTGTTCTGTAAAATTAAATTAGAACATGTCCGCAATTAACTTACACGAGTTCAGTTTCTGAAATATCATTAACCAACTATCAACCAATTCCCTCATTTAAATGAATTTATTACTTCTTTACATAATTCTAATATTTTTTTATATGGAGATTTTTTTATTTAATGATTTAATTTAGATTAATTTTATTGTAAGTTTGTGAAAACATATAAATTTCTTTCATTGAGTACTATTATTCAAACTTTTTTTTTGAAATTGCTTTGTTTTGCATTTTAGAACCTTTGTTCAGAATAAAACCAAGGCAAATTATTCAATTACGCATAGCTGCTAACTTAAACGTTTCCTCAGGGTAGGATAATTATAATTTAATATTTTATTCTTGACTTTATAAAGTTATTTAAAAATTTTGATTATCATGATATGAAAATGACTATAAAAAGGTATTTTTTAAAAATCTTGATGATTTAAAAAAAAAAAAAAAAAATGAGCTTGCAAACTTAGTTTTCAGTGCCAAAAAGAAAGAATGATTTATAAGTTTTGTGGTTAATCACAAGAAGTAAAATTAAGAGATTCAAAAGTCAGTTTGATGGTTAGGTGAAACTGAAAGGCAATAAAATAGTTTTTTCTTTTTCAATTTCCACCACCAACAAAACTGGTTTTGATAGTGTTTAGCTTACCTTCACTGTGATTATTCTTGATATGATTTTTTTGATTTGGATAATTCTACACTGGTGGACAAAATTAAGAGATGGAAAGCATTTTCTCACATTCATTCGCACTTGCAAGATACCTATCATTTATGATGTGTTTGACAATAGTTCCGTGAATGCTCAGAGGTACAGGCAGGAGGTCCTAGAGCCCTATGTGCGTCTTTTCAGGGGCGCTGTTGGCCCCGAGTTCATTTTTATGAACGACAATGCTCGACCACATAGAGCTCTCATGGTTGATGAGTATCTGGAAAGTGAAGATATTCAACAAATGGATTGGCCAGCCAAATCCCCTGACCTGAATCCTATTGAACATGCTTGGGATGCTCTTGGTAGAGCTATTGTGATGCGCCAACCTCCCCCCGGAACCATTCTGGAGTTAAAAATTGCTCTGGTGGAAGAATGGGAGGGTCTTCCACAAGTCCTCCTTAACTCCCTTATTAACAGCATGCATACTCGTTATGCATGCTGTCTGTCAGGGGTGACCATACTAGAGGCAACACACGCTGTACAAGCCTCACTTTTATCCTTAAGTTCAGACTACATTGGATTTATTGGCAATAGGTCTTGCCAGTGAATGGCACTTTCATTTTTGTTTTGCATACTTTATTATCATGGAATAAGCTATATCCATACCAAATTTCATTTATTTATATTCAGTATTTTTTGAGATATTTGGGAAAATGTCTTCCATTTCTAATTTTGTCCACCAGTGTAGATCTTTTCTCATTTAAATATTCTTCATCCCTAATACATATATTTTTTTTTTATTATCCGAAATAGCAATTACAAAACATTCAATTTAAAAATCTAATTGCATTAACCTTGTGCAGGCAAGAAATTCACTGATGTGCTTACCAAAGTAGTGGACTACCAAGTGTTCAATGCTTTGTAGAAGTCTGAACATTTTCTGTTTTTGTGACAAGATCTGTCAACGTCTTTTTTATTTCTGCGATAAATGCCTGTCAGCATTCACATTAGTTAGGCAATTTTGTGATCAGAGAATCATGATGTGTGCTTGGTCTGTCTTTACAGTGTAAGTTGTTAAAGTTAGAATGAGTTTTAATACAGAATGAAATTGTTAAACAAAATAAAATAAGTTTATTCAATATATTTAATGCGATATTTTTCAATGAGTGATACAGAGGAAGAAGGATCATCTACAATTTCTGGCATAGGCATTGATTGTAAAAGTTCTTTTTGTTCTGCTAGAATGGGCTCATTTTTTTCTAAATAGTCTTCTTCACTCAATATAGCAGTTTCCATCCCTTTCTTGATGTAGAAAACTCTGCAGCGCACCAGCACTTTTTCTGTGTTGTTAATCTAAGAAGACAGTATCATTGGTAGATAAGTGGACCAGTGTTACCATTTTATTTTGAATAAAATTTAATGCACAGTCATTTATGCTAATCGAACTAAGTTCTGCAATAATTAGTAATAATACAGAGAGTTGAAAGATCAGTTGATTATGATGCTTTTTGTATTATTACTAA
This sequence comes from Parasteatoda tepidariorum, assembly GCF_043381705.1. Taxonomy (NCBI): domain Eukaryota; kingdom Metazoa; phylum Arthropoda; class Arachnida; order Araneae; family Theridiidae; genus Parasteatoda; species Parasteatoda tepidariorum. Next base: position 87,056,978 of record NC_092209.1, read on the forward strand.
TTACTGCAGTTTTAAGTTTCCCAATCCAAAATTGCAATTTCATATTTTTTCACATTGCAAGGGGCTCACCCAAAATACGCTGTAACTATTATAAACTGTTTTAAAATTAGTGTCACATATTAAGTTTTGAAATCAGAAATACAAATATAACATTCTCTTCAACGGCTTTGGATTTTTTCCCCTCAAAATACGGAAAGAAGGGTAACCACAATCCTTAATGAGGAGTTGAACAGTGTTTATTAAAAACACAATTTAAGATTAATAATGGAACTAAACCGGATTCGGTACCGTCATTCTGATTAATGATTTGTTGGGTTTTGATTTTGTGTTTTTATTTTCTTGCTTAATGCCCAGTGGCTGAGTGGTAGCGCATCCCGCTTCCAGGACACAGGACCTGGGTTCGATCCTTGGGCTGGGCAAGGTTGACTCGGCCTTTCATCCCTTCAGTGGGTCGATAAATGAGTACCAAGCCTGCTTGGGAACTAAACACTGGGGGTTCTGCGTTCGGCTGACCACCTGACTGGAACATCGGCTCCTGCAACCCAGAGCCCAAGGATAAGAAAACTAAGATGGGCACAGTAGGCCTTGACCCTCTATGGCCTGTCGCACCACTGAGTTTTGTTTAGTTTTAATTTTCTTGCTTAAATATTTATTTACAATCCCTAATCTGTTAACTGTTTTAACTTCATTTTCAGTGAATATTCTTTAAAAATACTCTAATAAAAGTCCTGGGATGGTGTTCCATCTACGGACTCTACTATGCCCCTTTTTATCTACTTAACGAAAGCAATATCAATTTTATACGGTCATTGAGCTCTTCATTTTTATTAATTGTTTGTGCAAAGTGACAATCTCTAGTTCGCTATGTATTTAATCCAATTTTGCTAAATACTTATTGGAGAAATTTTCAAAGACTAAAAAAAAAAAAAAAACAACACTAAAATAACACTTATTGCAATAAAACAGACATGGGTGATAACGTTTTGGTTAAGATTTACACAATTTGTCAGATAGAGGTAATTTTTTAAGTAAACATGTTAATATATGAAATAAGAAAATGAAAAATACCCTTTTAGTTAAAATCATTGCAAGGTAAACAGTTTTTAGATCATTAAATCCTACTATATTACAACAAAATAACATAATATACTAATAATAAACTACAGATTTACATAAAAATTTATTCTTTCTTAGAGAAATAATAAGGCATTAAAGTTCATTAATTACATAATGCATTTTAAATATGATTTTTTTGTAAGTAATAAAAATGTTGCAAAATATGATCATGAAAAATATTAATATAATCTATAAGCACATTTAATAAGGTTAAACATGATTACTTCATTTTTTTTATGAATTTAAAAAATCAAGGTTTTACTGTATTTCAAAATAGTGATTTTAATCAGAGAGAAATTATGCCTTGCATGAAGCAAATACTTTTAAGTATCATAATGAACCATCCATTAATAATAATAAAAAACTCAAATTTCTGTTATTAAAATGTAAACAGAATTACCGTAACTGTCACTGCAAAATCTCTACCTTCCATTGCAAGGTCTGGTCCTTCGACAGAACTTGAAGGCAGTTCTATGGCATCATGTGGAATAAAAAAACCCTGTAAACAAATTTAAAATGAGGTTCTGTTACTATGGCAGTCACAATACATATTTAGTCACAGTTTTTAATTTTAATGAACATGCCCATAGAAGAGTAATCAGAATTTGGGTTTATACAAAAGTTAGGAAACACAATTTTCTTAATACACACCTGCGTGAACAACTATGAATGAACTCAAGCACATAATAGTCCCGCAGTGGACTGATCGTTAAGACACGGTTCCCAGCAGATCACCGAAGTCAAGCATCACTGGCTACGGTTAGTGTGCGGGTGGGTGACCACTTGGATCAGTCTGCGTAGGGACCGAGGGTGTGCGGTATTGGTCCTCGTTAAACTGTGCTACCGTAAAGTGCTCGACTTCGCGTGCAGGTCGTCGGGCTGCCGAAGCGGGGGTGCCATCCCTTCCGCAGAGGATCAAAATTGCGATGGCATGTCTTCGGATCATCCTCCGGGATGTTTCCCAGACCGTCGCCAATAGCCCATTGTGCAGCTCTAGTGCGACGTAAAGTAACAACAACAACAACAACAACAAGCACATAATAAAAATTCATTGCATAATCATTAAGCTCAAAAATTAAAAACTTTTTAGTTATTTTTTAGGGTAGAAAAAGTTATTTAAGCTTAGATAACTTAATTTAAATCATTGTTACACATTGACTAATTATTTGACTCTCAGACTATGAATTAAGTAGGTTATCTTTAAATTTCATTAATTTATGACAAACAAATCAGCACAGCTTAACCCTTCATGTGGCTGTGTAGAGTATACTTACCACGGTAAGTTTTAAATGTTGATTTGAAGTAATTTTTTGGCTTGTGATTCATGCAACCATCTGCTGATAACTTAAGAAAAAAATAAAGAAGGGCTTTGTTTACATAAATATGGGTAACAATAAAGGTTAGTGTGAGGTCATGAAGAGAGGTTAACACCGGGGAACTATTTGCTCTTGTGTATAAAAAGTTTGTTCATTTGATTACTTATCAAATTTCTTTGTAGTTATAAATACAACATTTATAAATTCCGTTATCTATAAAGAGAGATGCCGATTTACACCAGATAGCGAATTAATATTTTTGAGTGGTAGTCTTTTAATGTATATTTCTTGGTTTATTAAATTCATTTTATAGGGCTTATACTTACGACTACTAATAAATATATTTTAAAGGCTTATGTAATATGCCACTTTCTTAGTTACAATTAAATTACACCTTAGTTATAGTTAGTTGAACCTTTTAAAAAGTTGGCAAAATCAACTGAAAATCTGCAAAAATTTGTTTATAGTTCTCTACCATTTTTTAAAATATTTTTTTAAATCCAGAGCAGTTAGTCCTATCCTAGAATATCCCTAAAATATTTTAACATAGCATTTCAAGAAATAAATAGATCTATAAAAGGTTAAGTAAAATGCTCATTTATTTTCATTAAAATATAGACAATTTAATCTTTGAAGGTATTGAAGTGTTACAGAATATCCTAACTACACAAAATTGGCAAAAATTAGCAGTATATTTAAAGGAATGTTTAGTTAGTTATGTAATGTTAATTGTAATAGTTTAAAATAAATTTCATGAACTGTATTAGCAGAGATTATTAAGAACATAAAAGAAAAAATTTGTGTGCATGTTTACCTGAAAAAAACAAACAAACATGGTAATAGAATATTTGTAGGAACAAATATGTGTAGGATTTTTAGAACTAAAAAATTGAAATTCAAATAAAAGTTTTTAATATTTTTGGGTCAAATGATACATCAGATACTATTTATGAATAAATTTTCTTGGAAGTTCATAATATAAACAGAATATAATGAAATAAAAATATTATCTAATTATACAAATTTATAAATGTCATGCAATTTGATTAAAAATTCTAGAATAACTCAGTAGTAAAATGATATTTCATGTAATGATAAACACATGTATTATCCAAAGATTGTAATTGAATTCACGTGTATGTACATTAAAAAGTTCAAGCATAAAAAATAAAATAATAGCTTTTTTCAGAAAAAATATAAAATGCAACATATTGAGAAATAGAAATATCAAATTATTCTAATCTACAATAAATTTCATGCAATGTGGCAGAAAAATTTTAGAGAATTCCAAAAAGAAATTTTGTGTGTAATACACATCTGCACAAACAAAAATATTAACCAAGTATTTGTACAAGCAATGATGGTAGTAGAATTCTGATTGTTAGAGAGTTATATACTGAAAACCTTTTTGTATTAATTTTTCATACATCTTAATCAGAAGACATTAGATAAATTTTAGCTATTTTTTCTTCAAAAAATGTAAAAATTTACACATATTAAGGACTATAAATATAACCAAATTGTATCAATTATAATTAATAATAAATATCATACGCTTAGTAAAAAATTGTTAAAAGAAAAAAAAAAGAAAACAAATCTTTTAGATTATTTCAAAGATAAGTAGCAATAACAAAATTAAAACTGATATTTATAGAGCAAAATTAGGAAGTTTTGCTATTGACCAATGGATACAACTACAACTGGAATGCACTTTCAATGAAAAAATGGTGACTGGCAGATAACCTTTTGGTTGCCATTTGTTCTATTTAGTCAACTGTTAATTTTGCCCTACAATATTAAATAAAAAGTTCATTGATAAGAATTATTTTGCAATCAAATTTATTTACAAAATTTTACTATACTATATCCAAAATATTGATTTTAACTTTTTTTTTTTTTTTTTTAATAAAACTACCAGAAAACGTTTCCACACCTTAATTTTTTTAAAAATGTATTGCTATAAAAGTAACCATTTACTTTGTTTTACAATTAAATTTATATTTTACTAAATATAGTTTAACCTAATGCTTAAGTAAAAGAAAAAAAGAAAACAATATGAAAAAGAAATGTTAGAAATTTCTTAAATGGATAAAAAATTAGTAAAAAATCAATTCAAACAAACAAATTCATTAATTATTTATGATAAATTACTTTTACTCTGAAAAGTTTTAAAAAAAATCAAGAATTTGGAGTAACTTAAAAAAAAATAAAAATAGATAATAATTAAATTTAAAAAAATATATTAATAAAAAATCAAACTGTTATAATTAGATAAAATTATAGATCGAATCATAGCGAGAAGCTGACGAGAATGCAGTCTTTCAGCAGAAATGAACTAACTATTCGATAAACTGTGATGCTTTTGGGAATTTTTAAACCACTCGCATAATTGACATAAATTATCATTACATTATTATCATTATTTTAAAAGGTGAAGTGAAGCATAATGACTACCATTTTTTAATTATTTAAAAAACTGGAAAAATAAAACTATGGAAATCAAAATTGGAATTTTAAAGAACTGCCAAAGTATTTGTCTGACTTATTTCATATCTTTACAAGTATGTTAACTGAAATTTTCATATACATTAAGTATAAAAATAATTAATGTCTACTACAGTGAGTTAAAAATAATTTCTACATTTGAAAGTATGTCAAAAGAATTACACTATAACATGTAAATTAAGTTGAATTAATGTATGCATTATTAAATCGTGCATTATTAAAAAGTATATATATACATACATTACATTATACACATACATCAAGATGAATCATAAAATAATTCATCTTGATGGAAAATATAAATTCAGTTGAATTAAGTTATAACTTAAAAGTTTAGCAAGAACACTTCTTTCTAAAACATGTTTGATTTGATTAAGTAGAATTGTTTTATACCTTAAAATGTGATAACACTTCTTTTTCAGAAAAACTGGTTTGATTTAATTTAGATGGTCGTATTAAATTTTTGATTGGATAGAGAATCACAACATTAAAAAGATAGGAATATATTCCTTTAAAAATGAACTATATAACCAAAATTATGATTTAATAATACATTTATTGATTGAGAAATTATTATTTTACTTGTCATTTAAAAAAATTATTAAAATTACATGCAATCTTAAAATATTCCAGCTGATTTCTTCACAAAAAGCTGAATCAACATTTTAAGATTAATTTGAATTAACTTTTAATTAAAAACGCATGAAAACACATTGGATTTGACTGAGTTGAATTGATTTATTTCTTAAAATGATGAGGAAGGAGACTCTCTGTCACAAAAGCATTTGAATTTGATTTCAATGTTCAAATTTTATTGGTAAAGGAACATTTATTAATAAACTTTTTTTTAAATATGTGGTTTATAAACATTTTATAAAATATTTAAATTTTCATAATTATAATAATAAAATAATTATTCTTACTTCTTTGCGAAAAGCTATGTGAAGATGACTCTTTGTGATAGTCCAAGGATTTTCAGAATTCATAAATACAGGTATAACTATCTTACTCAAACTTCTAATAATCTGCATTAAAGAAAAATAATTAAATTAAATAAGAGAGTCCATCATAACTTTAGATTATGGAACCAAATAGGTTTAACTTACTGTAGCAGCATGAATAGAACTGAATTTTGGTCTTTCTTCTCTACTCTAAAATAAATATATTTTGATTTATAACCAGGATTATAGATTTTCTTATACAAGAGAATTATGATAAAAACACAGTTTAGAAAATAAAGTACAACCGTATAGTTGTCAAAAAGCAAAAGTTGTGTACTTCGATTTTCTTTTTATATTTGCACTAGAAAACTTAAACAATAAGAAACATTTATAAGAATTTACAATTAGTTTATATATATATATATATATANTCAGCTGTTCAACGACGGTAATAAAATAAAATATAATATAAAAATATATATATATAAAATATATAATTGTTTTAACATTACATATATCTAACGCGCAAACGTTTAAAAACCTTTCCCACAAGAAAGTAATAATATGGATCTAATTATCTAAAAAAATGTGATGATGTGGCTTTAGTAGCTTGGGAAATTGATCAGTCCCACGCTATTGAGACCTATTAACATTTAAATATATTGTCCAGAAAGATTTAAATATATTGTTCCAAGGTCAAATGTGCTATTCTATACCTATCCACCAGCATGTAAGGTTGTCATTCTGGGGCTCTGGCCCTTACTTTAATAAAATTATATTATGATTCCTGCATTTTCCTGTATCTTTTTCAAGAAGCACCGGCCACACTACGAACTTACAATGTTTAGGCTTTCAAAGTGTAACATATATATATATATATATATATATACACACACACACATATATATATACACACACACACACACACATATATATAAAACTATAAATATTATAAATGTTAGTACTTTTGCTTTTATTTCAATTATGAAAATGAAAGGCAAATACGTAGATAAGTGTTGTTAAAATTCCTTTTCCTAAAATGAATGCTACAATCACAAAAGGAAGTATGCCTGCTTTTATATCAGACATTTAATTACTCTAATTAAGAAAATATTTCCCATGTGTATTTGTATTAAAAACGTTAATATATCTTCAATTAAAATAATGAACATTTCGTTAATTTTATGCCTTGTTTGAAATGATAAATAGTAACCACTGGTTTAAAATATTGAGATTCTTTTGTCATAAATAGTAATATATTTGCTTTTGTAACAAGTAATTGATGTAAAAGTACAGCCAAACTCGCTTATAATGAACGTGAAAAGACAGCAATATTTACACGTGGTAACCAAGTGCTTGGGGGGTTAATGAAAAAAATCATATAAGTTTTGTCAAACTGACTAAATTCAAAATATAGTACCTACTCTATTTATTTTTTATTCCAATACAAAGTGTCTCTTTGTAGTGTTATTGTTCCTCAAATAAGACTCATGACCCAAAGAACATAGTCATTTGCAGCTCTGCTTTTGAAAAAAGATCACATGTTTCACGATTTATGACTCATCAGATACTTTCAGTAGTCTTCAAAATGTTAAATGAATTTTTCAAAGAAGGGAATAACAGAGTTGGAAAGGTAAAAGCACGAAATTTTTTTATGAATCACAAAAATATTGCTCGCTAAAATTGGTTACTCGTTTTGTTGCAATAGACTTAATATTGTACCGTTCGAGTTCTCGTTAAATCAGAGCTTGTTCTAAAGCAGTTTGAGCGTATATACATTCATTATCAATGTAATTATAATAAAAAAAAATAAAGTGTACATTTATAGTATTGTTTACCTCAGTTCATTTTTATTACCTTGTTTATTTCATGCAATAAAAGTTATTTTATATTAAAAAAAGTTATACTATTTATCTGAATATACCTCTAAATAACTAAACAGCCTTAATTACTGAAAATATAAATTGCAGAATAAAGAGATACTATACATGCNTTCTCACCCATTTTTTTTCTATGATGAAAACACTGATGCAATAAAATCTATTTTATATTAAAAAAAAGTGATACTATTTATCTGAATATACCTCTAAATAACTAAACAGCCTTAATTACTGAAAATATAAATTGCAGAATAAAGAGATACTATACATGCTTTAATTACTTATAATAAGAAGCACAGATAAAAAGATAGACAAATTTATCTAAATATATGAGACTCAATATCATTTTTTACCTTCTTCTTCATTGAATATTTTCCTATATTCTCAGGAGTAGCATACACTGCTTTTCTTGGTAAAAGCAAATCATTACGAGCATATTCTGGCATTACAGAGATAATATCTCCTACATCTCCAATACCTGTTGGTTACAAAAAAGTATTATTACACGTAAAATTAGGCAAAACATTCTTATAGCTAAGGCAGAGGCATGATTAATGTTAAAGAACAGTAAACGATGATATAAAAAAAAGAACACAATTTAAATTTAAAACTTTTATAAATTATAAAGACATGATATAATTTTGAGTTCGGTGATGAACTAAACAGACATAAATGGAAATTAGAAAGAAGGAATTGCTTTTTTGTTTCGGGTAATTTAAACACTAGTAAATGTAAATTGTTAGAGAAATAGTTTAAAACCCCTTTCCATTCTCATTGCAAATGGTTTACAGGTTTTAAAAACTATTTCAGATCACTTCAGGTAAAATTCTTTTTAAAAAGTGATAAACAATTGATTTATTTTATTTAAAATCAGTATCTGCAGAATTTGTTTATTAGCGGTAAAAAATTTATTTCAATGTAAATTTTTATAAAAATTCATCTAAGAATAAAATTGTTGAAACTTTAAGTGAAGTAGTTCAGCTAAATGTTGAAATAACGAATAAAATATACAAGGAAGAATTCGTTTTAAGTGAAATAAGAAGCTTAACTCAAGTTAAAAACCAATTTCATTTAACAAGCATTTCTTTAAAAATTCCTTAATAATTTTAAATTGTGAAAATATATTTTCATGACGATAACTGTCATATTAAATAATTTAAATAGTCTTTTCAAGTACTATTAGAGTATGTGTGGCCTCAGACAGAAGTCAAAATATTAAAGACTTTAGGTTTGGGGATATAGCTGAAGCACACATGTATTAGATAATATTAAAGTAATTGAAAAACAATGAAACATTCAGCAATTGAAAACATTAAAGTAAAAACATCATTTAAAATTTGAAGCTTTTGTAATTAGAAAAAATATATATTTGTTTTGATACAATTATAGTTATATGAAAGAATGTTTAGAAGGTACTATTGTCGCACAAGAGCTTTTAGCTTTGAGCTATTGGTGACGGCTTAAAAAATATTTCTGAACATGATCTGAAGACAAGCCTTCACAATTTTGTACTTCTGTGGTGAGTACAGTAGAACAGTTTAACAAGAACCAACACTGCACACCCTCGGTTTCTTCACAGGCTGATCAAAGTGGTTACCTATCTGCACACTAACGGCAGCCAGTGATACTTGACTTTGGTGATCTATCGGGAACCACGTCTTATGATCAGTCCACTGTGGGATGAATATTTTCAGAACAGTTTTCTCTCCAAATTTTATAGAAAATATTTTAAACTTCCCATGACATTTAAAGAAAATTTATATTTAGTCATACGAAGGAAAAAGAAGAAGGTTGTTTGAAAAAGAATCTTGACTACTTTCTTCTCATAACAACTTTTTTTTTCTTGGCAATTTTTTTTTTCTGTATGAAAAATAATTTTTATTTATAAAAAAAAGTTAAGATTTTTATAAGTTTTGGAACAATCGCTGAACAGTAATGGAGATAATTTACTAAAATAAATTATTAACATGAAAAACAACATGTTTAATTAATAGACTTGGGAGCAGGAGCTTTGCAGCCTTAAAATTTTGCAGATTTTAGATGTTTCGATGATTCTTTTTAATTGTATTAATTTATACCTAAATACATATATAGAAATAAAGATTAACATTTTGAAAGAAAAACTAACAAAATTAAAGCGTAATTGATAGAGTTTATAATTCGTTATAAAATTTTTTTGACCCTTCTAGTTTTCTTTAAATATATCACAGATTGTAAAAAAATGAGGCAGAATGATTACTTAAATAAGTAAACTTATAAAGAAAAATTTTTTTCTTCATAAGTTGAAAATTTTTGAAAATGCATTGCATTATGTTTTTTTAAACAATCAATGCAAATTTAGAGGATGGTGGATCGTATTGTTGTGGATTTCAGAGAGACTGCTACACTATGTAAGAGAAGTTCATCAAACAGCAAAAAAACATTAAATTAATATAATTATACATACTCATGAATTCAAATAAAATTAAAGAAATTCTTCCCTCTGTAATTTCCAATCATATTTCGTCACATGTAAAATCTTGATAAAAAAATTAAAAGGCATAATTGGAAGAAAAAAAAAACTTTCTAAAGCTTCTCAATTTCTCAGATCACAGTCTTACCCTATTAATTTCATTAATAAATAATTATTTTAAATCGGTATTACAGCTATTTATGAAATGGCTTAGAAACAACCTCTGTTTTGCATTTCATTATAAAATAACCATTAAAGATTTAAAAACATATAACTAAAATTTATTTACTTTGATTTCATATTTTCTAATAAATAAATAAAAGAAAGTATAAAATTTAAAGTAAGTAATAATAAAAATAAATCAACATACCTTCTACAAAAGTTGTGAGAACAAGGTGTAGATCAGGAGGTGGTGTATCATCAGTATTTTCAATAGTTTCATAAATAAAATGTTTTCCCTTCAAGACGCGAGGTCTTTCAGCGTTTAGCCTCGAAAGCGGTGGCGTGTATTTTCTTTTTACTATCCAAGTATTCTTAAAAATAAAGCTAAATATTAGAGTTTGAAGATAATTGTAACTTTAAATTGAAATGACAAAAAAAAAAAAAAANAAAAAAAAAAAAAAAAAAAAAAAAAAAAAAAAAAAAAAAAAAAAAAAAAAAAAAAAAATGAGAAATGCATTAAAAATTTCTTTTATAAAATTATTTCAGATATAATAGTTTCAAAAAAAAAATTTTTTTTAAAGATAATTATAATAATAAGCTAATGAAAAATAAAAACTCTTTTAACTTTAGAAGTTAATTACAATAAAAAATATTAAAATGAAGAGCTTACCCACTTATCGCTTTAGTTTTTAAATCAAAATGATAAAATTTATAGAATATTCTTTAAATGGTAAACACTCAGTTTAAAATGTATAAATGAGAAATTTATGAAGATCAAATCAATATCATGCTTATTTTAGAATTTTTACGGGTAGAACACTGAGTACTTCAGTTTAAATCATAAGTATAAATAAAAACATGCACTAAAGAACAGGGGTTGCCAAAGTGGTCAATATTAATCACTGGGGTCAATAGGGTGTAATAAGGGAGTGATCCTATCTAAGGGGTGGAAGAATACCAATGCCATTCAATGACAAATTTATTGACAGCATCACATAATATGCAATTTTTGCTTAAAATGCCATTTGTAATTTCAATATAGTAAGTAACTGAAAACTTATATAAATCATTTCCAAAAATTAAGTGATGGTTTTAAGCTTTATTTTGGAGATATTTAAAATATGGATATGCCAGAATTGATTATTGCGCCACTTTTTTCTCAAGTCGGAAATATCATAGTCATTTGCAAGATGAAATAATTGAATTATTCGATGATTTAGAGGCAAAGATGCTCTTAATTGTCAATAAATATAAATATTTAACAAAAATATCCAAAACTCTTTAACACATCACTTTCCTTTGAAATTACGTCTACAAGATCATAAATGGTTGAATTTGGATTCACTTATATCTAGCTATTCATTTTGACTTTTTCTTGCCTTATAATTAATTTACATTACATATCAATGAAATATGTATTAATGAAACTTATACATAATTTCGTTTTAAATAATTGAAGAAAAAAAAACTCTTATACTCTGCTATCGTTTTCCTCTTTATCAACCAGTATTCCTAGAAACAGCTATAAGGGAATAAAATACCTTAACTGCAACTTAAATATAGAAATGTAAGGTAATTTAATTTAAATGAAAGGCTAATTTTGCAATGAATTAATTGTCTTAATCTAACAGAGCCCAAAGTTAGCCTAGAATTAATTAGTGTTACGAGCAGATAATACAAAATTACAAAGGGAAAATTAGTAATGTGTTCCCCCTCTCTAAAAAGTACCAGAACGTCCTTCCACAAATGACAGGCAATTGCAACATGATCATTCCAAATTGCAGGGATCTGTCCAGGCCAAATTTGCCATCGTTAAGTGGTATCTTCACAGATTCAACTTTAGGAAAATTGGTAGTTTCAAAAAATATTTTTTCTTAAAATTTTATTTTTTTATCCCGTAAGAAACGATAAATCCTTATTTTGGTGTTGATTTTTTAATATAATTTTTAATTTTCACAATATAGGTACCCCTCAGAAAAACTTAGACAGGCCCCTGGATTGATTCATCATACTCTTTCCTATATGCTCTTCTACACAAGGAAGACTTAAATTTAAATATTAAAAGATTACTAATTAAATGCAATATACGGCAAGAAATATTTTGAGAAATAATAAGAAAAGAATGAATAATTTTTCATTTTTAACTTGAAATTATTACAAATTACTAATCTTTAAATAACAATACATTGCAATTGTAAAAAAACTTCCATTCCGAAAAACTTATTTACTAAAAGAAATCAAGAAAAACTTATTGATTTACTAAATAGAAAATATTTGTGCTTTTTAAAAATTTATTTGCTCTTTGAAATAAAAACCTTATGGTATTTTTAAGACAAAAGCAACCAATGAAAAATTAAATCAAAAGAAAATATTATTTCTAAATTTAGATTCTTACTCGATAGAATATAAGAGGTTGAGAAGTTATCTCTTTTTTGCACAGTTTAAAAGTAGATGATCTACTTATGCGGCATATATTCATGCTTAAAATAATCTTCCCAATAAACTTATACAAACTCTTGTAACTCAGTGAAACTTTTTATTTATTATGATTTTTGCTCATTCCAATTCAAGACGAATTTCACTACAACTTTGAGCAGGCATGCGTCACTAATGAAACACTCACTGTAGGACAAGCGTCTAGGGCAGGGCCGGATTTAAGCTAGGCGGGGCCCTAAGCTACTAAAAATGTTGGGGCCCTTACAAATACAATTCTATTTCTTCACACCTAAAGTAAACTGTCATTATTTTTTATTGTTGAGTATTAATACTAAATTACTAAAAAATTTGATAGTATTACTTGATTGTCGATCGCAACGAACTATAGGGGGCGTTGTTGTATGAGACTAATACCTGCGATTTCTATATGAACAGTCATTCATTTACTCTAGAGACGTCGTTTATGTAGCGTGTAGCATTGCAACGTTCCTTCTTTATTGTGGCTAATTAAATTTAAAAAAGAAAAATGCTTGATATTCTTTCTTATGCAAACGAAAACAAAATGGTATCTCTTTTTATTACAGAAGGAATATC
>NC_092209.1:87070504-87101673 GCF_043381705.1 Parasteatoda tepidariorum
GGAAATGCTATCATAAATGGCTGAGCTATTTCGTAAAGTCTTACATATTTTTGCATTATATTTATATTTGTCCAAAATTTGCTTATTGTTAAATTTTTAAAAAGCGTCTTTGCTTCAAATCCCCATAATAATTCAGCAAGCTCATCTTGCAGGCTGATGTCAATTTCAATTTGAGTTTTCAATTTGATGTTTTCAATTGTTGTTTGATGTCCCATGTTTTCAATTTGAGCAGAAAATGGCACAATAATCCAATCAGGGATGTCAATGTTTTCCAAATCAACAAAACGCAGTTTAAAATCGTCGCTCAATTTTTGAAGATTACTGGTATATATTTCCAAGTCTTCTTCTTTTATTTCTAATTGTCACATATCTGAAAAAAACTGATAATCCTTCGACCAATCGACCCTTCCGGTTCGGATCGACCCCCTGGCTCAGATCGACCCCCACTTATGTTAAATAGACCCCTGGGGGTCTATATAGACCACTTTGGCGACCTCTGGTCTAGGGGTAGGAAGATTCCATTATACAAACGGACAAAAGGGAAAAATATATATCGGCGTTGTAAATTTTCAGATGCGTTCTTTTATTTTCTGTTATTTATTTATTTGAGTTTTTATTAATAAAATTTTTTTGAGTGAAGAAACAAAGAATAGAAAAAGAAATGTAATTTTTTTTAATTGGTTTTGTAATGTAGACAAAGGGAATGGACGTTTTTAATTTTTAAAGATCAGATAGATCCAGAGAGAGAGGCTGTTCTCTAATGTCAGAGGGGATTCCAGAAATTCTATTCAAGCTTGAAAGGAAAAAAAGAAATGAGACATCTTGCATTTTGGTTAAAATACAAGTGCCTAGAATGTCAGCTCTTTTAATATAGTTATAATATTAATTATTTTGATATTTTATTTCCTTATTTGTACAAATTAGAACTCGGTGAATAGATTTTGTCACATTTTAGATCCACATCTTCCATTCTACATAACACCAAAGAACATAAAATATTTAACAAGTAGCTTAAATATGAACGTGTTACCGGTAAAATATGAAATCCGACATTGTATAGAATGTCTAAAATTAGCCGGCGAAGTATGAAATGATTTATATTTCACACATTGCTTAGGCATTCTATAGAATGCCTAATAAGAAATCGGCAAAGTATTAAATACATCTCCGATTCGTCAAAATGTCATTCAAAAATGACAAATTCAAAACGTCATCCGATTTGATATTAATTTATTCGTGGATATAATTACATTTATTCGATATTTTAATACTTACTGACGATAGATTAGAAGAAACATCAGTGTTTGGAGTATCGGGCAAATATATACCGGGCAATGGCACTTGATCTTAAAAAAATATCAGTGTAGGGTATACCGGGCGGTGGCACTGAACCTTAAAAAAACATCAGAGTCGGGTATACCGGGCAGTGGCACTTGACCTAAAAAAACATCAGTGTAGGGGATACCGGGCAATGGCACTTGACCTTAAAAAAACATTAGTGTAGGATATACCGGGCAAATGTATACCGGGCAGTGGCACTAGACCTAGTATATATTTCGGACATTTACCAAAGGTTTAGTCATACTATGTCTACTTAAGTGCCACTGCGAGGTATACATTTGCCCGGTATATACTGCTTGATATTATAATATTTTAATCCTTGATGTCATTAGATTTAACATTTTATAATTTTGTTTAAAATAAGAAGTACGGCTACTTTCATTGTTGTTCTTTGCCAAGAAAGTTAGTAATTGTGTGGGATACTGAAAGAAGAAAGGAAAAAGCTGCAAAGTAACAGCAAATTTTCTGACCGCTGATTTAAGAAAATTAAACTGTTTGTAGTTCTTAAAGAATAAAATATTTTTTTTAATTAATTCTTAATCAATGATTTTCTATCACTCCTCACTTTCGGAGTTTGAGCGAATTCTGTAATTCATTTTTTTTTTCAGTACTTGTAAAGGCTTGGTTTCTTAGAAAAGGACGCCGTCAGCTGGAAATCAGCGCTAACCTCTGATTGGTAAATTTGTGAGTTTGATAGTATACGTCATCGAACGCTCATCTTGATCTACAATTGCCGTCCAACTCAACTGCAGTTGGATTACAACGTGACGTTAACCACAGAAGCAATGGCGAACAACATCCAACAGCACATTGAAATCAGCCAAGATTTCGATTTTGACATTAAACATAGCTTCTTCATTAAACATAGCACTCTTCATTTAGCTCAGCTATAATGTGTTTTTTCTTGGACAAAGTCATTATTTGTTCTCTAAAACACTNATTCTGATGGAACTCACCCATATTTGAGTTACATGGAGAGGAAAACTTCCCACGGTTAGTCTGGCAGCTAGGGGACTCTAGCCCATGATCTGTCTACCACTGAGGATATTATGCATCAGCACTGTGATCGGTGCTAGCCGGTTGTAGAATTCTTATCGACCAGCCATCACTGGGATTCGAATCCGGTTCCATTCGGAGGCGAATGCTTTAACTTTTGAACCCATCTTCACTGAGTAATAACTCTGCGGCAGGTACCAATTTTCCGATTTTATTAATTACTACCAATTTTATTGATTTGCCTAAATTTAGTCATCTTTAAAATGTAAATGGCAATTCAATCGTAATTTTTGCGGGGAAAAAATTTAAATATGTAGTTTTTATTTTTAATCTGCAATGATTAATGAGAAGCAACCACGCGTGTTGGTGAGCAAAGTGAACAAGGGACGGAGTCTTCTAGTTTTTCTTTTAAATAATTGCTAAATTACTATTTTTTTAACATGCATATTTTTAAAAAAATAAGAAAAACATATTTCAGTATTAAGAAATAAAAATTAAGAGCTGTCATCAGTTGAAATGGAACCCATGATCTCACAGTTTTGCGTTAGATTTCATAATCAATGGCCCTAAATAAACACACCTAACTTGCAGGGTATTTTTTATTTATTTTTTTTTTAAATTTAATAAACTAAGAATCTTGATTTAGTTGAAAATTTCCGGATATGTTCTTCGTGTAAAACTATCATATACGTGTTTTTTTTTCTTCAATTATGTGACAAAATATTCTTTTAAAAATTTGACGTGCCAAAGTAGAAGACCTTCTGAAATTTTGAGAAAAACACATGTATTTGCATGCGGCAATACAGTGTCTTTTATGAAATGCGAACCATGGTACTGACCGCACAGAGAAAAAAAAATAATGGTCAAAACTATTAGAACGAAGTAAAATTTACGGTAGTTATGGAAGCAGATAAAAACAGGGTAATTTTTTTCCGTAGCAATTTGGTCATAACTTCTCATGAAATTAACATAATAAAAATATTTTTTTACCATGCTGTTTCTGTTAGGTAGTAAATGTAAGTTTTGGTAATTTCATCATGATACCTTAGAAAAGCAGTTCAAACTGTGTTCTATGGAAATTTAGGGTTCCGGGAAGAGTTAAAGAGGTATCGCAAATTAATACTTTTTATAACCAGGGATAAATACTTTTAAAAACTTCTAGTTAGTACTTTTTATAATCTCTGATTATATTTAGATCCAACCTATAAATTATATCCTATATAATCGCTCGGTTTTCTTTAAATTATTTAAAGTAAAATACCAATTAAGTAGAAATGGCATTTTTTAAATGATAATATATTTCTAAAAACAATATGTTGAATGTTGAACAACCTACCTACCTCAGATGTAAAAGAATAATCATTCATAAAATATTACATTAGCATTTTATACTGGACTTCTCAAATAAAAAAAAATAACTAAATTCTTTTATAAAAATAAATGCCTTTCTAATTACCATTTTTAACTAGTCTCTTCAAGCTCATTTAGAAGTAAACCAATTCGGCTTATTTAATTCATTTATAGCTTATGTATATACACCAGAAATAAATTCAAAACTATACTAGATATAGAACAAGGACTGCAAATTTAACTGTCGGATATAAAACCTTATTAATAATATAATGATTGTTAATGATAAAACGATGGAAAATCTTTATTCCTCTAATGAAATATTTTAAAAAAAGTTTTTTTTTCTCAGGTTATAGCATTCACAATTACCTTAATAAATTTTAATCGTAGTGTCGGGGTTTCATAGAGGGAGACCTAAATAATAATTGAGAGCCGCTGTCTTAGAGCATGGCATAATAACCACGAATTCGGTTAATTTTGATTTTCACTTCTGCCCTAAATACAGCCCTAGAAATTTTTAGTTCCAAGCAATTTATGACCAGAAGTCAGGAAAAAGGTGTTTCTGTGAATATCCGATATTTCCGAAATAAGCAATTTCCAAAGCAATTTAAAGAAACTAAAAATACCCCCCCCCCCNCAAAAAATTTCCCCCCCCCCCCAGTGTAAAATGAGGCGGCTATTTGACAATGCTGTAGGTGGTTGATGTGAAAGCGGGATATTTCATCGGTCAAAAGAGCGTTTTATTGCTCTTTTGGTTAGAAAAGTGAAGAGTAACAATTATTTTATATTTGTAAACACTTCGATTAGATTTTGAAAAAAACCCGACAATGTAAAAAAGGAAAAAAAAATGCGTTTTGGACTTCAGAGGGCCCCAGCTCCAAATAAAACTTTTTTTTAAAAAGAAAAAAAAAGTGGGATCTGGGGGCCCTTGCCATCTCGGGGCCCCAATCTACAGCTTATTTAGCTTATACGTAAATCCGGCCCTGGTCTAGGGGCAGGAAGATTCCATTATACAAACGGACAAAAGGGAAAAATATATATCGGCGTTGTAAATTTTCAGATGCGTTCTTTTATTTTTTGTTATTTATTTATTTGAGCTTTCATTTATTAAATTTTTTTGAATTGTTGTTGTTGTTGTTAATTTACGTCACTCTAGAGGTGCACAATGGGCTATTGGCGACGGTCTGGGAAACATCCCGGAGGATGATCCGAAGACATGCCATCACAATTTTGATCCTCTGCGGAGGGGATGGCACCCCCGCTTCGGTAGCCCGACGACCTGCGNNNNTTTTTTTTTTTTTTTTTGAGTGAAGAAACAGAGAATAGTAAAAGACATGTAATTTTTTTATTGGTTTTGTAATGTAGACAAAGGGTATGGACGTTTTAAATTTTTAAAGATCAGATAGATCCAGAGAGAGGGGTTGTTCTCTAATGTCAGAGGGGGTTCCAGAAATTCTACTCAAGCTTGAAAGGAAAACAAGAAATGGGACATCTTGCATTTTGGTTAAAATACAAGTGCCTAGAATGTCAGCTCTTTTAATATAGTAATAATATTAATTTTTTTGATATTTTATTTCCTTATTTGTACAGATTAGAACTCGGTGAATAGATTTTGTCACATTTTAGATCCACATCTTCCATTCTACATAACACCAAAGAACATAAAATATTTAAAAAGTAGCTTAAATACGAACGTGTTACCGGCAAAGTATGAAATCCGACATTGTATAGAATGCCTAAAATTAGCCGGCGAAGTATGAAATGATTTATATTTCACACATTGCTTAGGCATTCTACAGAATGCCAATTAAGAAACCGGCAAAGTATTAAATACATCTCCGATTCGTCAAAATGTCATTCAAAAATGACAAATTCAAAACGTCATCCGATTTGATATTAATTTATTCAAGGATATAATTACATTAATTCGATATTTTAATACTTACTGACGATAGATTAGAGGAAACATCAGTGTTTGGAGTATCGGGCAAATATATACCGGGCAGTGGCACTTGACCTAAAAAAACATCAGTGTAGGGTATACCGGGCAATGGCACTTGACCTTACAAAAATATCAGTGTAGGATATACCGGGCAAATGTATACCGGGCAGTGGCACTAGACCTAGTATATATTTCGGACATTTACCAAAGGTTTAGTCATACTATGTCTACTTAAGTGCCACTGCGCGGTATACATTTGCCCGGTATACACTACACTGATTTTTTTTAAGGTCAAGTGCCACTGCCCAGTATACATTTGCCCAGTATACCCTGCTTGTTAGAGTCGCTTGATTAGAGTAGGCGATAAGTATTTTATAATCCAATATGTTGTTTTAAAACACATGGAAATGAAAAATATAAAAATATCTTTTTTCCTGCAAGGTTAACCGATAAAACCACTTCTAAACTTCAATGCTATTGTGTCATTCAATTTACCAAATTCCAGTAATAACTGCGAGATATAATTTGATAGCATATGACAAAATACATTTTAAAAACAATATGTTTCAGTTTTTGTGCGAAAATCTTAAGTTTTGGTGTATAAACTACATGCATATGCGGGATACATTACGCGCAATGAAGCAAAAAATAACACTTCTCCCTTGAATATCTTTTGTCATTATGTTTCGATTTTCACGAAACAATTTTATCGGTTCAAAGAGTTAAATTCAAATATGTTTGTTAATCAATGATTACTATATATTGATTTACAGAATCGGACACAGAAATGTACATTCACTTTACTGTAAATTTCACTTTTTAATTTCTAAGGAACTTTTTTATTTGAAATCGAAAAGCGTTTGATGAAATTCCAAAAGTTGTTTATCCAAAGATAATGCTACGTAAAGAATAATTTTTATTGATTATTTTTATTATTTATTTATAAATTATTTTGTTTAAAATTTATTTTTATTTATTATTTTATTTAATAATTTGTCAAAAAAAAAAAAACTGATTGTAAGGCTCACAATTATTGCAGCTCTTTTAAAAATATATTTTCCGAAGAAAAAAATCAAAATTTTTTGTGAAATCGGAATAATAGTTTTGGTACAATTTTCGACGGCATAAGTAATTTTGGATAATTTATCAGTTACAGCTGTTTCTCTTTTTAAAAAATGTAATAAACTACATAAATGAAGTTATTAAATTTTTCTTTTGCAGTTGAATTGAAATAGTAAATATATTTAAAAAAAAAAAAAAAAAAAGGAAGTTCCCAAGACGTGACGAAATGCGAAAAAGTGAAATTAACTATAAGAAGCTCAAACTTTCGACGGTGTCTTCGCTTAATTATTGATATCATATTGTTCAATTTACTGCTTCTGTTCATCTATTAATTATCAGAAAATTGTATCAGTTGTAATGTATTCTGAAAAAGTAACTTTCTGGGTCTAATTCCGTATAGTTAGCACTAATTAAATACCATATATGAAATCAGTGCTTTGAAATATTAAGTTTGTCACTAAGTACATCCTATCATTACCAAAAATTTATGCGGAGTAATATTTTATTTTCAGCGCAAAACTTTAAAAAAAGATACAGAAGCTTTTTACGGAAGTCCTTTTTTAAGATATTAATAGGTACCTTAAACCATAACACCTGTTATGAAATTTCCAGTTGTGCTTAGTAACCACAATAAGCCGAACATCACTGGTGTCAAGAAAAGTTTGAAAATAAATAATAATATTTTCGAAAAAAGGAAAATTAATTCATGTATTTACATAAAAAAAAAAATTGCTTTTCTTCTCATAAATTATTTCTAATTTTCTAAAAATATCTATTATACTATATTCGCTTATTGAGAAATTTATTTTACAAGAAATAATTCGAAAGAAATTAAAAATAACTTAGATATAGGGTATTATTGGAAATAATACTTTTAAGAATGTATTACAATACATGAAACAGTTAAATACACGATACATATCCAGAAAACTTTTTACTGCTTGATATTATAATATTTTGATCCTTGATATCATTATATTTAACATTTTATAATTTTGTTTAAAATAAAAACTACGGCTACTTTCATTGTTGTTCTTTGCCAAGAAAGTTAGTAAGTCAAATCAGCGTAAAATTATTCCATACCCATATTATGCAAATTGAAAGATATTTATTTATTATTGAAAGAATATTTATTTATTAATTATTTCTAAAAAAGAAATTTACACTACATTAATGGCCTCCATTTCCTATATTATTTAGAATAAATAAAGTTGCAAAAGGAATTAGTAAAACACATTTAGGCTGCATTTGCCATCAAGTCATAAAAAATGTCCAAAACAATCAATGTAAGACATATACATTGATAAGCTTCCTGTAGTACACTCGCAGATGGAAAATTACAGAAAATATGCAAAAAATAGTCAGCATATGGTTTATTTAGTGATGGAATCCTAAGGATGATAACTTTAGGCTCTCATGAGGAAGACAATGGATTGTGTGGGATACTGAAAGAAGAAATATTTAAAAAATATTCTAAATCAATGCTTTTCTATCACTTGTCACTTTCGGATTTTGAGTGAATTCTGTAATTCTCTTTCAGTACTTGTAAGGTGTCTAATCAAAGTTCTTTTCAGTGAATTATTGGAACAATATAAGGATGATAAACTTGAATCCTTCTTTAAACAAATGACAGAATTTTATATGCAATTGCAATATTAAGAACGTGGAAATGTTGAGCCGTGATGGCTCAGTGGACAGAGCGCTCGCCTTCCAATGAGGTGATCCGGGTTCGTATCCCAGCTATGACTGATCGATATGCATTCCGCATCCGACTTTCACCATCCACAGTGTGTTAGAGTCCAATTGCAGTCAGGCTAATCATTGGAGTTTCTCGTGGTTTTTCCTCTCCGTGTGAGGCAAATGCTGGTTTGTTCCATCAAAAAGTCCTCCACGAAGAAAAATTTCTCAATATACTGGATCTTGAAGTTCCTTTGTTTTCTGGATTGGATTTAAAATTACAAGTTAAACATTGGTGCTGATGGAGTTGAAAATGGGTGGAATAACTACGAAGTTGAACATTGGTTGTCGTAAACCCAAAAAACTCGGTCAGCTGTTCAACGTCGATTATAAAATAAAATATGGAAATGCAAAAACAAAATAGCGGATGATCAGAGCATTGTCATTTACGAATTTCTAAATACCGAAAGCAAGGAAATAAAAATGGCTTTTACACCTGGTTCGTTGTCGTCTTTAAATAAGAATATTTTACATTTTCTTACATGGTACTACTAACATATTTTAAGCATAGACACGTAGTTCGCAATACTTCCAAAGTTTAAGTTAACTATTATTTCAAGTTATCTTTTTAAAAAACGAATTAATAAGTTAAAAAACGAATATTAATATTATTAAGTTATAAAAATTTTCTCTACTCATGAAGTATTATAAAACATAAAAATTAAATAACAAAAAAATGAGCAAGATACATAAACCTTAAATTACAGTAAAACCCGATAGGAAGTCATGTTCAAATAAAAACCTAAAAACTTCTTTTTCAATAATTAAATGGAAATCATAGGCTTTCTTTGCTCTTAATATATGCATATTGTCGGATTCAGGGGCTCTAGTTTATTGCTTCTTTAACATGACGTCATTATATAGAAATTAGCAGCAGGCTGCTAAAAAATACTGATGTCTACCCGTTAAAAATATTCAATTATTATTTTGAACATTATTTTAATATTGAATTGAGTACATTTATGATTCTTCGTTTTAAAATATGCGAAAAATGTGTGGAAGAGAAAACATTATGGTTTTTTAATTGCTATGGTTTGGTTCCATAAGTAAGTTCCATAGGAAATTAGATAGATTTTCTCTATTTCAAAATTATAAGTTATATTTATTTAAACTATACAGAACTATACAGAAAAATAACATAATCTAGTGGGTATACTCTACATATTCTAGTAGGTATTGGGGCACGATTTGAAATAAAGGTTGCTAACGAAACTTAGCATTTTCCACAAGTAGGCATAACGAAAATTTGTTTTGTCTGTGGAATGAACATTGACGTTTAGTTTTAGTTTAGAACATTGAGAAGGTGAGTGCATAGTTTCTTGGTAGAAAAATATACCCATCTTATTTAGTTCAAGCTCAAAATAAAGGGCGTTCAAGGAAACTTATGAAAAGTTGCATACTTTAATCATGTCATTTTTTCTAAAAGAAATTGTTAAGGTTGGCAAAACTTGAACTGACCATATTCTAGAAATTGTTCGGGTCGTTTGCAATCTGCTTATTTGATGGAACACAACAGGACTTACTCTCATGGAAGAAATTTTCTTTTTCAGGGAAGTCTTTAGGACTGTAAACTGGTAAAAAGTATAGTTTCGTAGAATACTTAAGAGAGGCAGGCATTTCTTTTTAGTTTACATTGACGTATAATAGCTTTTTGATCATATACTAGAATATATAGGAGATAAAAGCAAGGTTATTCTAACTTTGCTTATGAGTAGAATTTATCGATAATTTACCCATATTGTTACAACTAATGAAATTTCTTTAGTCCACCTTGTGTTAAGAGGCTTACAGTATCTATTCGGGTGCGCGCTCAAATGAATGAGTATGGAGTAATTAAGATGGAATGAGTATGGGTAATGTGCTAAATTCTCTATGGCGGTCATTTTGACCGTAATGGTCTTTTTAAGTAAATCATTTAATACGCTCATTATGCATTCTAATAATTTTAATGCTTTTGAAGATCTCAAAAAATCACGAAAGTGAGGCTGGTATAATTTCAGAACTTAGCTCACTGAAAGTAAATTTGCGGTCAAAATTACCAGTCTAGTGTTAAGAGCTTGAAGGTGTTAAGAAAAAAAGTGATAGACCTAATTTGTTTTAAAATTTATTTATTCTTGAATCATCAGAAGGTTTTGAAGTATGGTACAAAAGTTTATTTAAAACTTTCTAAAAACGGGAATAAGAAAGGATAGTTATTGTGAACATACATTTCAAATCAAAATTTACAGAAATTCAGGAAAAAAATATGGAATTGTTTCTTCGAAGTAAATGAAGTTTTGAACCTTATAAAAAGTATATAAAATAGAGATATAAAAAATCTCTTTCTACATTGCAAAGGGTTCAATCACATAAGAATAACGTAGAAATCGAGAAAAAAAAGTTTTTGCAATGAGCAATTCTTCAAAGTATAGTTTAGTGGAAGTAAGCAACTGAATTCTTTCAATTTGCATACGTTACTTCCATCCCGTATCATAAGAATATATTCTAAATCTAATTTGCTTGCACTAATAAATAAGTAGATTAAGTAAGGCTCTCGAATGATTAAGAATAAACTCTGATATACGAAAACCCGATCTTTAAAGCAAAAATTAAGATAGTTTGCTTTTTTATTTTGTGCACTAAGCATCATACTCTTGTAAATAAATAAAGAGTTCCTTAGCCCCGTATTCTCATTCTCTAAAACTGTTTCTCTAAAACCAAGAACGAATATGGAAGAGAAATATCATATGAAACTACTTACATAATTTCACAAATTCGATGCTGAAATTGCTAAACATTTTCTAAGGTTGATGTGCCCAACGAGTGGCAATTATGCAAATTAATGACTTTTCAAAATTTATTTCAGTCTTTATGGTTAATAAATTCAAACCCCTCCTTAAAAGGAATGTTTAATTTAAAATGTTCTTCATATTGATAAATAAGATAATAGAAATCCCACTTACTCGTATCATATGTATTATTTTTCTTATGAAATAAAATATTAAAAAAGAGCAAATCAACAAAGCAAAGGACGAAAATGCGAAAAAAAAGCAAAGCAACAATATAATAAAAGTTTTATTTTCAAAAATAATGGTCTAAATATAATTACTTTTTTTATTTTTAGGAATCGTTCTATGATATTCATCCCCCCCGAAAAAACAATGTGGAATTAAAAGTGATCCTCATATTGATAAATACGATAAAAAAATCATACTTACTCGTTTTACAGGTTTTTTTTTAAAAAAAATAAATTACAAAAAGAGCAAATCAACAATGCAAAAGATAAAAATACAAGAAGAGTAAAGCAACAATATTTTTAAAGATTTATTTCAAAAATAATGGTTGAATTATAATTACCCTTTACTTTTCTTTTTTTAGGAATCATTCTTTAAAATTCATAAATGACAAATTAAACTAGTGGTGTTTTAAACTTTAAAAACTATAAAAAGTAGAAAAGTATAGTAGTGTTNAATTATAATTACCCTTTACTTTTCTTTTTTTAGGAATCATTCTTTAACATTCATAAATGACAAATTAAACTAGTGGTGTTTTAAACTTAAAAAACTATGAAAAGTAGAAAAGTATAGTAGTGTTTTGGTTTCTTTCAATCACATATTTCTGCAGCTAATATAAACGTATAACTTTTCTATAAGTAATATGTTCTTTCAAGAAAATTTAAAAATACGTATATTTGTTTTATCGTTACTTACATGTTAAAAAAGATTTTTGTTTTTCAAAATAAAACATATTTTTTCCACTTTAGTCACTTAACCTCTTAGCCACTGTAATAAAAAAGAACTGCATCGCTTTGTTCCTTATTTGAAGGTAAACTAAAAAACAACAGGAAGTTCTATGGAATCTTTTAACTACAAATTTACCAGACAAAATATCAAAATACTTATTTCAGGTTACAGTAAACAAGATTCGAGCTTATATAAGATTCAGTTTTAAAACAATATTTGCAAGAATTAAACAATTTCTAAAAATGTCTGTTTTATTATTTTAATACAAATTAATTTAAAAGTCTTTTAAATAATCAAAATAAGCCTTTCATTGTTCCTAATAAATAAAATCAATAATAATAAATTTTTAAAGTGTATTGGTGTATTTTAATACAAAGATTACTCAAATTCTTTGAGAATCATAAAATACAATCTCGTTTTCTCTAGACTTTAAAAAAAATGTTCGCCTTTTTAAACAAAATTTATAAAATCATATAAAAACTAAATTAAATATTTAAGAAAAAAATCGTATCATAGTATTAGTAATTTATTTATTTTAGTAATGAGTAATATAATATAATAGATCATATAAAATATTTTATACTGATTAATATTTTTAAACTAATTTATGATAATTATAATTAATTTAATTTTTTACGTAAACTAACATTTGCTTCAATTTTGAAATTATTTTTGGCATTTATTAATTCATTTAAAGAATTTCTAAAAACATAATTAAATTTTTAAAATGATTTCTCCTGTTGCTTTTTATCACCTTCTGTAATTACAATGTTGCCCAGGGAACGCCATACGAGGAGGCGAGGTTATATTATTTTGACTGCTAAAACACTAAAAACAACAATAACAGAAATGTTAGATATTGGAATAAAAAAATTGCCATGAATTAATTGGAGATATTAAAAAATTCATATATCGCGAAGAGAATCTTTTTAGGAATATTAAAATATTTCTCACAAGCAGGAAGTATTTTGCGTCTTTAGATTTTATTTAAAATAAATTCTATTATTCTCTTAAAAACAATATTTAATACAACTTTAAAGTTTATCTACTTTATTCCGAGCAAAAGAAGTCCATTTTCTTCAAATCTCATAAGTAATTAAAAAAGAAAATCTCAGATCATTGAAATATAAATTCAATAACACACATTTTAGAGGTACCATAAATTATTGAACAGCAGTATGACCAGTGTAAACGAAACAGGACTTTGTTCACTAATAGTGTGTCAGCAGTCAAAATAGTTCCCCAAAGGGGTTGCCACACTCTTCTTTTTCATTCCAGGTGTTGACTATGTGGCAACCCCCCGAAGAGTAGATAGATAAAAATCGCTGAATCCATGTATCCCACGCAAACATCAATTTCGAAGCAGATCTGAGAATTCTCCCAAAAAGAAAAATATTAAGAGGAAGATATAAGAATAGAAAAAGAGATAATAGAAATATACACATGATGTGTACCAACACAAGAAATTTAGACTCCCAAATAACCAAATAAATCTTAGATATTCTAATGTTATATAGAACGGCTAAAAAGCCAACACACCTTAAAAGATAATGAGCCAAAATACAAGGGATATAAATTTGGCTTAATACTAAAATAATAAGAAGAAAAAGAACAAATAGATAAATAAGTGACTTAACTCTAATATTCTGGTTTTTAAGACATAATTTTGAAGTCAAAGAAATCAAACGATATTTTTCTATTGGGAGAATCTCAACCCTAACTCTGAAGAGAGATGATCACGTAAGAAGAACGAAAACAACAACTTCAACTTCTACTCCTCTGTCCTATCAAACCAAAGTGGAATAATTAAACTGTTTTTTTTTTTTTTTCGTTTTTTTTTTTATCTACGTAGTATTTCTCATTTCTATATTATTATATATTTTGAAATTTATGATGTTTCATCAAATTAAAATTTAAAGGCTTTTCATTCAGTGAACCAGTTAGTAAAATCATACATATCAGTAGCTAATATGAAACACAGAACTACCATTAATAAACGAAACTGTTTGCCCTAATTTATAATTTACAAAAGACTTTATAATTTAGAAAATTTCAAGATTAGTTTATTTATATTTTATAGTTTGGCTTCAGAAATACTATATATCTATCGATCTCCTATTTTTGATTACGAGACAACATTTTTCTGGTGTGTCGGGAATGTATGTCGGCCGATGAAAACAACAAACATAAAAATATCCAAAATTTAAAAAAAAAACTTATATAAAAATATATTCTCAAGTCTACAAAAGTTTCTAAAGTTTGAAATTTTTTACATTGATCTGTGTGAGCGATATATTTGTCCTTAAATGATAGTAGGCTCTTGGCAAAATTGGGATTCAAATGTCATTGTAAAATACTTAAAGTTTGGAATTTCAAATTCTTTGAATTTTTTATGGCATTCGGCAAGTAAAGGTGCATTGTTAAACGGTTTTTGTTTAGCGCCACAGTTTATGAATCCGACATTCTGAGATCTTTATATTTGCAGCTTTAAGATAAGTTTTAAATATGTTATGCTTTTTTAAAATACTCCATAGATTTTAATATTTCCCATATACTTAAAGTACTCCATATATTATATAAAAAAATGTTTTAACTGTTCTTATTCATATTTTTTTTTTCTGAAAGTAGTTTAAAGTACTGTTTTCTAAGAAAAACATAAGTGAAGAAAGGAAAGGAGAAAATACAAAATTGTTCATGTAAAACTTGTTTTTTTTTTAAGAAAAAAAAAAGCATCTAAAAGGAATAAGATGATACGGAGTTATTTATATTTATTCCATTAATTATAATGCTTCGATGTTTCACGATCAACAACTTTATTGCCGGAGTGTAAGCATAGGATTAAGTCGACCCTCTGACTTTCCTCAGATTTTGGGGGTTTCAAAAGTTTACTTTTATATCAATTGCTAAGTTCTAATGTTTGCATGATGTGAAGAAATTGTGTTATTGTTAGCAATAAAACAAATGATTTTTTTTATGTCAATATATAATTATTTGTTCTTTTATTCTTTTTCTTAATAATTTATCGTTCTTGGTTTTTTTTATTGGTTTCGTACTCTTATTTATGCATATTAATTTTTATTTCATCTTAATTGCAAATTTTTTATTTGACTTTAAAAGCAAATTTGATAAATTTAATTTAATTGAACAATTTATTAATGCATAAAACCAGTTAGTTTCCTAAAAGTGCAGTTTATTAAACAATTCCTTCAGAAATTAATCAGAAGTAGACAGAATTTTAATCGATTTTTACACACGTTCTCGGATCTTGATATGTATGACAAAATCTTAAAAGCATCTTTCTGTATCTGTTATATTTTCATTTATTTTTTGTTAATCATTTATTATTCTTATTTATTTATTATTTTTGTTTTTATTTAGGATTTTTTTAGTTTAATGTGTTTCTTCAATTTGTTTATTTACATTACTATAGTTTTATTCATAAAATTTTAAATATTTACTTTAGAGTAATTAATAATTTTTATTTATTTTTAAGTGTTTAATTGTTGATATATTGTACAATTTCTGGTAGTACTTACTGATAAATATTACCAGAGATTGCAGTTAAATTAACATCTTTTGTAAAAGTTCCTTCATAGATCATTGTTCTTGGAACATAGGAATGCATATAAAATCTAAAAAACAACTGCCTATGGCTCGATCTTTGTTCATGCATTTTTATTTATTTATTATTATTAATTGATTATTATTTATTAATTATTATTTATTAATATTCATCAATATTTTTTAGATAAAATTATTCATGATTTTATTTTCATGCGTTTCTTTAATATATTGATTTAGTCAGTTACATTAATTTATTGCTATTTATATAATTCTCTTTTAGACTAAGTAGTTGTTTTAATTTATTTTTTTTAATTAATAGTCGATATGTAGAATTACGTGGTGATAACTATTACCAGTGATACCCATTACAGTAACTAACATATTTTGCAAAAGTTTCATAACACAGAAAATTCAAAAAATAATATAGATTTAGCTTTTTTTAAAAAAGGAAATAAGTAATAAGTTGTTATTTGCAGTTTTTCCGAATAATTATCTTATAAATAAAAAATATCTCAAAATTACCTTTACTATAAAATCATTTCTAAAATTAAGTAAAAAGATTTCTGCAAGTAACAAAAATAAAATAGTTTTAGTCATTTTAAGCTCAATCATAATAAACATTCAGATGTTCGCACAATGATTTTATCGAAAACATTTAAATACATTATATAGACTACTTCTAAATTATATCCACTATTAGTTAATGCCTAGAAAGCATGTGAAGTTCACAAAGTAAAAAAAAAATGTTTAACTTTTAATAACATTCTAAGCATTACTGAGACCGTATGTAATGCAATACAATCTACAATTATATTCATTTAAATCTTTTTCAACTCCGCAAATAAAAATGTTTTTATTTAAAATTAGTGTTAAAATTCTAATGTATAGAAATTTGACTTTAAAATAAGATATGTAATAGTATGAATATATTGGATTGGTATTTTGCTAAATAAAATTAATTATAAATTGGATCAGTTTTATGATAAACATCAAATACAATATAATAGAAAGAACACTACAAGAGACTATAATGCAGTAACAAAAAAAATACCTGTAACTTGTGCACGTTCTTACATTGAAGTAGATATTTACTTCTGATACATATTACCTGGAATTAAAACAGGATTCCAACAACAAGATAAAATGCAAATCCTGTAACTAAATTTTCAAAAAATGCTAAAATCTTTACTCATTAGATAGATTTAAAACATCATCCTATAAACTTATGAGTAATTTTTTTAAATTAAAAACATTTTAATAATTACAGATAATATTGACCTTATATCATCTTAAAAGTATAGCTATATTTGCTGAAACCAAGTTCGGGTTATAAATATCATATTGTTGTATTATCTTTCATTTTAATAATTCTTAAACGTGCTTAGTCAGTTGCTATGTTTTGACTTACACAAAAAATATCTTATAACTAGAAAGTCTTTCTAAGATTGTGTGCACGATAAAGTGGTCGAAGATATTACAGATTAAAGTGCTGACATTACAATTTTAAACTCATTTTTAAGAAGTGTGGTATTTTTTATAATCTTTTCAAATAAAATAATAACTCCCATGCTTTTGTTGCGAGTTTGTATACTTCACAACACATGGGAATCCTGTGAAAATGTATTCATTTTAAAGTAAGAAAAATTGAATGTTTCGTTGCAAATAATATTGCGAAAGCAATTACAAATTCTAGCTGATTATAGGCAGCACAAACTACTGAAATAAGTAATAAAAACATTTTACTCTTTCCTTAATTTAAAAAAGTAAATAATTCAGTATAAAGTTGCTAATTTAGTAACAAGTAATATTTTTTAATCTTATTAAGTCGACATAAAAAAACGATTATTTTAAAATAACAATTGAAGCAATTAATTTTTGACATGAATTTTCTAACTTAATTATTTATTACCTCACAAATACAGAATTATATATCTCCGAGAAATAAACAATTAAAACATTTCACTTTTTCTCAATTTTAAGGAAAATTGATTCAGTATGAAGTTGCTAATTTAGTTACAGGCAATATTTATTAATCATGTGAAGTTAGCATAAAAAAACGCTTATTTCATAACTACAATAGATGAAATAATTTTAGACATGAATTCTTTATTGCAATTATTTATCACCTTCAGAAAATTTTTCCTTTTAAATGGCTGTAAAAATTGTAAAATATAATTAAAAAAAAACAGATATTAATGGATTGAATTGCTAACTATTTTCAAATAAAATTAACTATAAATAAGTTTGTGTGCTTTTTAAATATATTTACTTATTAAAATCACCACAATCAGCTACGGTTAACCATCAAAATAAGAAAGAAATACCATATTACCATAGAATCTGCAATAACAATAATATTTCTATTTGCGTTTTAGGGTAGCGACTTACTTCTACACAGAACCTGTAAATAAAACAGGATTCCTACGACCTTGGAAAAAGTGAAAACTACCAATAAAACTTCCTGAAATCTGAGGAAATTTATTACCTTTATAAAATCTTTTTGAATATTTTTACTTTTAGTTAAAAAAAATTAATTGTACAGAATTTAAAATTTTAGTTTCACGTTATGACATAATGCACACCGTGACCAAAACGTTCTCATACAACTTTTTTGAAGGATGTTAAAAAATTATATAATTATTGCAGTAATGCTAATAATTTTTGGGCAGTTTAGTGTAAGCTATTACAAGCTTATATGTCTTACTACTTACAAAAGAGCCTGTAAAAAGGTTCAGGGGAAGGATACTACAAAATGGACAAAAGAGACCGTGAAAAGAGTCAGGGAAAAGATACGGCGAAGCGGACAAAGATCTGCTATAAAGCTAGCCTTAGATCTCAAGATATCGAGAGAATCAATGTTAAACATTCTGAGAAAAGACCGTAAGTTCAAAACTTATAGAAAGAGCAAAATTCACGGATTATCACAGTTTGCTAAGAAGAAAAAGAGACAGAGGGTGGTAGAATCTCTTGCTTGGCACCCTGAAAACGAGTTTTCAGATGACAAATTATTCTAACCCACAAAATGACATGATCTGCCTATAAAAATGTTTCGTCTGCAATCATTTCGAGGGTTTGGGGCTATTTAAAAGAAATGTAAGCTCCTGTTAGTTTTCTTTAAAAAGGGATTAAAAATCAATGCCCAATAATATAAAACTGAGGTTCTCAAAAAAATTTTACTTAAAGATTATGTATAAGGGAAATTTTTCTGCCTCAAAAAAGATGGTGCTCTTCGTACCACACGTTTTGTTCAAGAGTTGGACAGAAAACATTTAAGGGATATTTTGTCTAACTGAATGGTCTCCCAACTCTCCCGGTATAAAGCAACAGCTTGATTATATTGTTTGGTCACACACTCTCTCTCAATTTAATAATTATTGGGAGTACAAATTAGTTCGGTTCGTTTTCAAAAGATGGCTCTGGCTGTTATGAATGTTTCATAGTGACTGCTGATTTCGGTGGTTTCAGAGAGGTTAGACATCTATCAATAATATTCAGTTTACTTCGCATTGACTTTCATTCAAAAACCCTTTTTTTACTTTGATGAATATGTCAAATTTTGTGATAACTAAGCAGCATTTGCGGGAGGTTTTATGTTTCTGCTTTAATTGGAAGAAAAGTGCAGCTGAAGCACATCGAATGCTTGGAGAAGTTTATGGTGACAATGCTCCAACTGATAAATCATGTAGGGAATGGTTTCGACGTTTAAAGAACGATGAATGCTGAATGGTGTTGTATACTATGAGCTGCTACAGCCTGGCGATTCCATTACGGGCGATCGGTATAGGCTACAATTGATTCGTTTGAGCCGTGAATTACGAGAAAAACGGCCGGAAACGAGCAAAGACATGACAAAGTTATTCCTCTGCCCGATAACGGCCAATCTCATGTGGCAAAAGTAGTAAAAATTATTTAAAAAAGCTCAAGTGGGATATTTTACGGCACCCACCGTATTCGCCAGACATTGCTCCTTCTGATTACTGGTTGTTCCGACGGATGCAGCACGATTTGGCAGGTCGCCGGTTCACTTCTTTCGCAGAAATCGAAAATTGTCTCCTATTTTAGATCGCCTCAAAAGACGAGACATTCTTTCGAGATGGAATTCGAAAAATGCCTGAGAGGTAGAAAAAGTAGTAACCAGCGATGGACAATACTTTGATTAATCTGTTCGATCATTTTGTTCTGAAATAAATGCCCATTTGACCACAAAAAAAACGGAACGAACTAATTTGTACTCCCAATAATAATAATAGTAATAATAATTTGTCAAAAGATATAGCAGGAAATGCCACATGCGATGAACTTAAACACAAGCTCATTAAGAAATTAAAAGACGGTGTTTCTTCAAAACATTTGTTGTAAAGATTGCTGCTTTAATTTAATGCAAAAAGTTTATGAATGATTTATTTTGTATAACTGTCATGAAAATTTGATTGTGTATGAGAACTTATTAGTCGCAGTGCAAAATAATTTAGCTGTAATTTTAACTTTGTTGCTGTTATCCACACTTGATTTAATCGTTGCTGCGATTAAGCCAAGATTTTCCAAATTAAAAGTTATTTTTAAGAGTGCAACAGATTCGTTATTTAAAATTTTTTTTCTGAGAATTTAGAAATTTTTTAATGTTAAATGCATCTGTTTCTCCCATAATTTTGCAGAAAAATTTCTAATTCTTTCCAGATCGTAGGAATCCTGTTAAAAATATTAGTCTAAATAATTAAAACAAAATACAGTTTCTGAATTTTTCATTATAAATGACATTACAAAAATATTTACAGTTCCTGTCTCATTTTAATATTCAGATGATTGTTCAAATGTTATTTTAGAATGCTTGGCTAACAGAAAAAGTGTTTTGTGAATAAAATATTTAAATATTTCTGAATATGAATTGAGCATCTTTTTTGTTATCAGTACTCATTAGATTTTATTTTATTCATAGAAAAGAAATTAAAATAAAGTGATTTATTCTATTCAATTTCAGTTTAATATAAAAAATAACTATACTTTCATTGAGTTTTTAAATAATGGGCATCGAAATAAAATTTAAATTTTTCAGTGCTACTAAAAAGTTTTAAGATAAGTAAGAAATAAGTATTAAAATTCTTCACAATAAATCTTGCACTTTATTAGAAAAAATTGAAAACATAATAAATATGGGAATGCAGAAGTACAAATATTTGCAGGAAATCTCAAAAAAGTGGGACATAAAAGAAATTATTCATATTTAATAGTTAAAAAAGGGTTGTATTATAATCCGAACATCTGATAGAAAAAGTCAATAAAAACAATTATTGAAAATAGTTAAAAATTAATATATAATTTAAGCAATTAACAATGTTAAAGAGTTTTTAGAACTATCCTTTTTGAAAAACTGCATGTGTTTACAATAATGTTAAGAGATAAAAAAAAAAGCTCTTCAATTGTTCAGAAAATTGGTTTTTCTATACATGATTTCTCGGAAATTGTTTTTTAAAAATTTAGAAATTAGTTAATTTTGTTTGATATTTTAGAAGTCGAATTAAGAGTCAAAAATTTATAGTAATAGAATTGTTTTATAATTGTTTTATAATTCAATATGTAAATAATTACTACTAAGTTATTTTTCTATATTTGTTGCAAGATGCAAAAAATCATGGTAGTTCCTCTATTTCTTTCAAAGCAAATTTTGAAAATTATTTTTTAGTAATAGAAATCATAATGAAATTAATAAATCATTTGTCTGTTTAAAGTTATTAAAATTTTTTAAAATAGCTACATAGATAATTTAATTATTTAATTTTTTTAAAATTGAGGAGATTAAATGATTTGTTTGATGATACTACATCATACACCTAGCAATTTGAGTGAGATTTTTGAAGCAAAATATAGTAAACAGTGCTACTACGCATGATAAATTGTAAGCAATCCACTCACCGATCACCAATAAGTACAGCTGTTGCATCGCACAACAGTGGCATTAAATTTTCCCGCAAAATTAGGCGGAATACGTTTCGTCATCAAGGGAACAGTGAGGCTTCTTTCGATGTCGTACTGTAAATAGAAACATTTTAAGTAAATAAATTAGATGCATTACAGTTTAACAAATATATGTACGCTACTGTGAATGACCGAAATTAAGTAAATGTCGAATTTTGCAGGTCAATGTCAACAATGCCATAGTCGCGTTTGTGAATGTCCGAAATATTTGTCTTATACGTTCTGATATTAATTTATTCTTTGGTATTATTGCATTTATTTGATATTTTAAGATCTGCTGAGGATGGATTAAGAGAAACGTGAGTTTTCGGAGAACCGGTTAAATGCATACTGGACAGTGGCACATGGCCTTAAAAAACATTGATGTAGGGTCTACCTTGCAAATGTATACCGGGCAGTTAATACTTGATTAAAATGCTTGATACTTGAGGAAACACTCGATGAAAGAGAACTGTCCCTTGGGTGTGTGAGGGAAAGAGTGGCACTTGAGTAAGGGCTTTTTAAAAGAATTTCCCTTGTATAAACTAGACCACTTAACTAGACATAGTATATATTTCAGAAATTTACCAAAGCGACTATGTGATTGTCAACATTCGCCCGTGGAAGTCAACGTATAAAGTTAAAGTATATAGTCAAAGCGTTTCTTGTGTAAAAGTCAGTTTCTCATTGGACTTCAGCTGCTTTGTGAAAAATCTGGATTTTTGTTAATGGGAGAGAATTGTGTTCATTAAGTAATAGTTTATTTCAGTGAAGATAAACAGGTTTTAAAAGGAGTCAGCAGCATATATAACCTAGAAACTATAATACGAGAATCTTATGGAAATAGCTATCAATATTATTTCGATTTATGATACATATAAGAGAGAGCCATTGGAGAAATATGAAAACTGAGTATTGATATCCTGATATCTGTGCAATTTTCTTCCTTGAGACATGAGAAACCATGAGAAAATCGAGATAATTATATTCTTACTTACTATATATAGTGTGGCATGGTACAAGTATGTGGCATGGGTCGAAATGCAGACTCAAGTTAATGAGAAAGATGTCTTTTTACCCGTTCTGAAGGAAAAGGAAATATGGATAAAGAAAACTTTGTGATTGCAAAATTTTTCGAGAAAATACTTTTCAACCCTTCTTGGCAAAAATTTAAAACACTTGTGACGATAGTTGTCCTCAACATCGTATCACAGCAGCTTTAATTTTTAATTATTCACAAAATTTTTTGATTCATACTCAAATACTACACGAAAAAAAAATTTCAGTGAAAAAGTGCCGTACTACATGATAATGGCAGTTCTGGCAACAAAAAATTTATAACTTTGGTGATGAAAACAAAAATATACGGTGTTTAAACCATTCATTCGCAATTTTTTTTTCTTTTGGTAACTTCTTCACATTTGTGGAATTGTGAGAAATTGTGGATTTCAAACATATAGATCTTATTACCACATATTTAGAAGAAAGCCCAAATCCAAAAAATAAATTAAATCGAATAAATGGTATTTATGCCATGCCTTAAGATATCACGATATAATTATCAAATTTTGCCACATTTACCAAATTTCGTCACGTATTATAAACCCATATTTCATTGTTAGTTCCAAAATTAATTAATGGCAAACAATGTGTTCATAAAAAACTTTACAGACGGAGAGAGTGAATGAAAAAGGTATGCAACAATTTACGTAAAATAATATGGATTACATGCGAAAAATTTACTTAAATTGGTCTGCCTTCACACAGTGTCAGCGTTTCTGTCGAGCTCTTTTTTATAAGATAAGGAGCTATCTCAAAACGTTCTTCTATTTTGAATCACTTATTTCTTCACATTTTTGGACTTACCTCTCTTAAGATGTAGTTGACATCCAGCCAGACACGATGAAGAGATGGTGTCAATTCAACATCGGTGAAAACTATGTCCACTTTCGTCGACTGATCCGTTACTTCATCTTTACTGGCGGTGGTAACAAGCAAATCTTTCTCTTCACACAACTTCACCACCTTCTGAACATCAGGCTGACAATTCACCAAATTGCATTCCTGAAAAGGAACTTTCCAACGAAAGAAGTCCTCCTCGTCCTCTTGAGTCACATGAAGAAGTGGAATCTTTTCCTTCTTCAGTTCTTCAGCATCTCCTTTTCTCTTGCCTCCAAAGGCCCGTCGCCTGAAAAGAAAGAAAAGGAACTCATTCAGTTTAATATTATAGTTCAAAATTTTGAAAGGAATGTATCGAGCCTTTAACAAACCAAGTACAAATTCAAAATAAAATTAGGCACTGTTCAATTATTAGTTCTTTTTAAACATTCTCCATTAAAAGTGTTTCATAGATTACGAACCTTCTCATATCAGGTAAACTTGGAAATCGCTTCATGTTTTCCTTTTGAAATAAAGTGCAGCTAATGATTTTTGCTGTTCGCCAACAAATTAAATCCAATTCTCCGTATGTAGAGAAGAATGAATAAATCAACAATAAACATTTGCATAAACGTAATATGAAAGGAATATACAAAAAAATTCACAAAGAGAAAAAAAATTTCAATTTTTGTCATATATAATCCTTTCCGTGGAATTTAAGTTTGCAGTTTTGAAAATTATTTTTACAAAACTTCAAATCGAAATAAAGATTACTTAATTAAAATAAGGATCAATCAACACTGAGTATGTTGCTATTGTTCATGACAATTTCAGGTTTATTCGAGACATAAGAAATTCGAAACATTCTCTGAATAAATTTTCATTTTAGTGCATAATTGAGTTTTTGCTTCAATTACTATTGATTTTATATTATTTAGATTTATAAAAACAGCCCCCCAAAAAAAACATTAAAAGAAACACTTATTATTTTAGATAACTTTAAAAGCACTGAAAATGTGACATTTTGGCAAATAAAAATGACAGACCGTCGACACTCTTATAATTACTAATATCGTCATCTTACCAAATCTCAGAACATTACAAAGATTAGAGTTCTAAATAACTTTTTTTTCTATTTCCAGGGAAACAAACATTTTAAAAACTGTGTTTTTAAAAATTATTATAAAAGAAAGAATGAATACTTGATTATACTTTTGAAGTGACACTATTGTGTGGCGATTCCACTTACAGCACTTATTTTATTTCAAAATAAAATTAAATAAAAAAACATCAACTAAAACTAATTTTATTCATTAATTTTATAGGGAAAATAATAAACATTAAGAAGTAGAAAAAAAAGCCATCAAGATTCACCATAGCATTGAAAGAAATTGCTATTTACTGTAAACATGAAGTTTAATTAGTAATTAGTGAGTTAATTAGTAATCTTGTACGGAACTATAAAACAAGTCCAAATTAACAAAAAGCAACATATCTAATGGCGTATAAAATCTTAGGAATACTCAAAAAATGAAATGTATTCCTTTTTCAGGGACAGGGTTTAAATTTTCCATTCTATTAAAGATTTAAATACAATTAATATGGAGTTCTCATGTTTGCAAATTTAAAGCATGCACTGCATTTTTTGGATAAGAGTTTTTAACAGCATCGTGCATTAAATTCAAAATTTAAGTCATGGAAATTATTTGTATTCCTGCACATTATAAATCAATTAATAGTACAATTACGATCATTCCTCATATAATATAAATAAATATTATGCATACAGTTTTGATCAAAAAAATTATTTAAAATCAGTTCTTAATATGTGTTAATTTAAAGAGATGTTCAAAATTAATTTATGCTTTATTATTAGACGGAATACATAATAACTTTAAAAAAGAACTAGAAAATTATTTTTATTCAACTTAATCTTAAATATGAATTAAAAATTGAAAATATTTTAAAATTAACAAATTCAACTTTTCAACTTTTATCTCTTAACAGTTTTTTTTAGAAAATTCATCATCTTCATATGATTTTAAATATTCAGTAGCGTAACAACACTGATAATTAACTTCAATAATCAATTTAATATTTATAGAACACGACGTCATAGGGCTAACATTATTACGAATAGCATTGGAAATAAGAAATACGAGCTTACAGCTCGCCTGGAATCAAAAACTTGCCAGAGGAGTTTAATGTACCTTTCAATCATCGATCGCTTCCATCAGAAATAGAAAATTAAATATCTAAAATCTAGCAAGGATAAATATTTAGGATAATATATTACTTCCCTCATTATATTTTAGTAGGTTCAAACTTAATAATGATGCGAAAAGCACATGTGAGAATCTTTTAAGATGTATAAACAAATATGTGCAAAATAAATTTCATTAAATTGAATAAAAAAATTTTCGTGCAGTATTCTGGCAAACTAATTTACACTTATTTCTGATTTCACTCATATTTCTGTCATTTATACAGATATCGTGAAGCATTAAGTAAGGCAACTGTTTCATACAAAAAAGTACGAAAAGGCTCAAAGAATTATTAAAAATTCAAACACGAGGATAAAATTCTATACAATTACACATTATTTCAGGGTGGCACTTAATTTAATTGTTTTAGCAAAAGCAGGATTTTTGATAGAAACATAAAATAAATTTCAAATTTAAATTAAATTAATTATTTAGTTTAAAAATATAATTCAGTTTAGTAAAGACATTTAAATATGCTATTGCACATAAAAAAATAAAAATAGGATAGATTAAGTTAGTTCGTGGAAATCCTGTCATTATCAAAAAATTTATTCAGAATATTTTGTTTTTCGTACTAAATTTTTAAAAAAAAGAAATCTTGGTATTTATTCGGTACAGAGAAGATAGGGAAATAATTTTACGAAAACACCTTCTTTAGGTAGTAATAAATACCAAATACCACAACAGCAGTTATTAAATTTCCAGTAGTACCTAATATACAATAAATCAAGCATTCACTAGAGTGGAGAAAAATTTGGCAAGTTTTGATGTCCTATAAAGCTGAAAAATAGTGCTTTTCTCCTCAAAAATTTGAAAGTTAATTTAAGTATTTATTTAAAAATAGTTTTATCGTGCTTTTCATAAATTTTCTTTAAGTTTCTTAATCTATCGACTCTGTTTATTCGCGTATTAAGAAATCGATTTCACAAGAAATTTGTTATTCAAAAGAAATTAAAAAATAAATTAGATGTAAGGTATTAATGGAAATAATACTTTTAAGAATGTGTTTCAAACTTAAGATTTAATAATTTTAATTACTTAATTACATATAATGAAAAATGTATATTGGTTGATAACATTTATTAAACTTTTTATAGAATTTCTTTAAAAACACAATTGTTAATCTGGGCATTTGGTGATACAACACTTATAGAATTGAAGGATTTGTTACGTCAAGCGTTGATAATATTATATTTTGATGGATGATATTATTATATTTAACATTATATAATTTTGTTTATAAAACTATGTCTAATTTCAATGCTGTTTTTGGCCTAGAAAGTTAGTATGCTAAATCAGAGCAAAATTTTTCTAAATAGCCATACTATGCAAATTAAAAGGCAAGAAGATATTTATTAATTATTTTATTTAAAAATAAAAAAAAAAGAAATTTACATTGTACTAATGACTTCCATTTTATGCACTTTCTAAAATAAATGAAGTTGCAAAAACAATTAATGCATCATAATATTTAGGCTACATTTGCCTTTGAGTCATTAAAAGAAACAAGTCCAAAATCATCAATGTAACACATCTGTAGTAACAAGCTTATTGTAAGATATATACAGATGGAACATTGTCAAAAAGAGATAACATCCAAAAATAGTCATCATATGGTTTATTTAGTCATGGAATCCTAAAGATGATAACTTTAGGCTCTCATGAAGAAAACAATGGATTGTGTTGGATTCTGAAATAAGAAAGCAGGAAGATTAAAAAACAATTCTTAATTAATCATTTTCTACCTATGTAATTCTTTTTCTTTCAGTGCTTGTAAGGTGTACATGCCGAAATTCTTTACAGCGAAATATTGAAACACTATAAGGACTATAAACTTGGACTTAGGACTATAAACTTTTTTTAATCAAATATCTGAGTTTTAAGAGCAGCTGCAATATTAACTGTGTGGAAATAGGATCCGTTATGACTCAGAGGATAGAGCGCTCGCTTTCCAATGATTTGATCCGGGTTCGAATCTAAGCGATAACTATTTGGTACGAATTCCGCATCCGGCTTACACCGAACACAGTGCAGACGTAAAATATTCTCAGTGGTGGACTGATCGCGTGTTAGAGTCCCCCTGACATCATTCTAACTGTGGGATGTTTTCGTGGCTTTCTTGTCCATGTAACGCAAATTCGCGTTAGTTGAATTGAAAATTCCTCCAAGAAGGCAAATGTATACTAATATTTGACTCAGGAGTTTCCTTGTCTTCCGGATCGGGTTTAAAATTACAAGGCTACGATGTTTAGCATTAATACTCGTAAACCCAAACAATTGGGTCGGCTGTTCAACAACGGTTATAAAATAAAATAAAACATATGAAAATGTAGAGTCATTGTTCAGGAGATAGAGCGTTTGTTTTCCAATAAGATGAACCGGATTCGAATCCCAGTAATGATTTGTCGATATGAACTCCACACCCGACTCGCACAGACTACAAATCCGACGTGTTTCAGACTCAGTGGTAGACGGATCATGAATTGGAGTCCCCCTGACATTATTCCAACCGTTTGAGGTTTTCGTGATTTTCCCTTCCGAGTAACGAAATGCGGGTTATTTCCAACCAAAAAATCGTCCACGAAGGCAAGTTTCTCCCACTTCCAGGAGTTCCCTTGTCTTCCGGATTGGGTTCAAAATTACAAGGCTACGGATTCGAACATTAGAAGTCGTAAACCTAAGAAATTGGTTCGGTTGTTCAACGACGGTTATAAAATAAAACAAAATAAACTATGGAAATGTAAAGACAAAATGCCGGACTACCAGATTATAATCTGTTACGAAATTTTTAAATACTAATAGCGAGAAATAAAAATGGCTTTTTAACTAGGTAATTTGTCATCCTTCATAAATATCAATATTTTATTTTTTCTTATTTCTGAAAGACACATACGTCATTTTCTTAATTGGTGTCAACATATTTTTGGCTTAGACACGTAGTCGGCAATACTTCCAAATTATTATAAATTTTTTTTTCAACTTATTTTATTAATAAAATATTATTAAGTTATTGAATTTCTATGAAGCATTTTCTTTACTCATCAAGTACAATAAAAGATTATAAAAATTAAATATCAAAAAATGCATAAGATGCAGAAACCTGAAACTACAATAAAATTCGATAGGAAGGTTTATTCAAGTAAAAATCTAAGAGCTTCTTTTTTTGGGAATAAAATGAAAATCATAAGATTTCTTTACACATAATATACACATATAGTCGAACTTTTTCTATTTTTTTCCTCATGTTTTGATTTTTAACTTCTAAAAACTGAAACAATCTTGTGAAACTTTAAAATAAATTATTACATTTTAATAAAATTTTAATTTATACTCACGCAGCTTTCTTAATCCACTTTAACATGATTGAATTCCTTCAAATTAGAGATTGAAATTCCTCTCGAAATGAAAATCTTTCAAGAGAACTCAAAATTTCAACATCAAAGGAATTTATGGAACACGGAGTTTAGTTGTTTATTGCTTCTTTAATATGACGTCATTAAATAAAAATTAGCATCAAACTGCTATAAAATGATGATGTTAACCCATTAAAAATATTCAATTATTTTTTTGAACATTATTTTAATATATAATTGTGTACTTTTCCGATTCTTCGTTTTCAAATATGCGAAGATTTTGTGTAAAAAAAAAAAACACTTCAAAAAAATTTAATGAAAAAACATAATTTTTTTTGTAAAATTTCGATCACAAATACAATTTCTGGAAAATGCAAAATTGAAAACTAAAATGATGCGGCTACGACAGAAAAGAAATTGACTGAGTACGTGCAACAAGTGTAAAAAGATTTTTGTTTCTGCGGTATTGAAATATTTTATCCCCCAATGAACTACGTGTGAAATAAAGATAGTTTCAGCACTAAGTACTGATTGAAGCTTCTGAGACATTCTGATAATTTTAAAGAATAGAAAAATATGGAATGTAGGTTTTTAAAAAACCAACTGGTATTCCAAATATGGTTGCCAATGTTTTCAGAAAAGTAATGACTTATAAAACTCTAAGAATACAAAGTACAAGACTATTGTTTTCTCCGCAAAAACCTTTTAAAAATAATACATGTATATGCTTTGATGCATGAAAATTAATAACGCTCTATATTAGGCGAGATAAGGTGCACTATAAAATGTTTTTCCGGCAATAGCAAGTTTTAAAGCATCGGTAAATTTTTCACGTATTTTTCTTGCACTATTTGTAGGATATTTTCACTGTCTTAGAGAGTTTTGGCTATTTTGATATAATTAAAAAATACTAAAATAAATGAGAAGCTAGTAACGAGATCAAATTATGAGATTTTTAGTTGTTGACTTAATAGAGAAAATAAGGTTTCATTAAGACTGTGAGATTTGCTAACGCATGCAAAGACTGGATTCAGTGATTTGATCTATTACATCGGATGACAAAAATGTTCACTTGAAATACTTACTTAAAAGATGATAAATTTTTTTTCTTCTAATAACCTAATCAGGTTGATACAATAAGAGTAGATTTGAGTTGATATTTGATATGTTTCTTGTTTACTATTATACTAATTACTATTGCGAAACTTGTAACAAAAGTGGTAACTGCCATATAAA
The DNA here is from genome assembly GCF_043381705.1 of Parasteatoda tepidariorum. NCBI lineage: Eukaryota > Metazoa > Arthropoda > Arachnida > Araneae > Theridiidae > Parasteatoda > Parasteatoda tepidariorum. The sequence continues at coordinate 87,100,902 of NC_092209.1, forward strand.
TCAATATTAACAATCTTTGCTTTAAAACCTATTGATATAGTTAACAAGGAACTATATCTGTGTCATAGATATATTACAGTTTCACACAGATAATATATTTTTTTGGAGAAGCGTTTATAAAGCATCGTGCAATTTGTCACAAAGTAACCGCAGTTTATATTTACTTTTATCTATATTCATAACCTTCACCGTAGAAAATATTATTATAGCTATATTAGTACAAGAATTTAAAGTTTGCCTACAAGCTTAAGGAAAATATCACTTTTGTTCCAAGCATAGTTTAATAACCAACACTTCAAGACTGCTAATATATATCTAATTCAAAATTGTATAAAAAATGAAACTATACAAAGTTCATTTATACGTTAGTATTTAGCACTTTGCAAATTAACTTCAAAATAAATTTTACAGTATGGAAATATTTCTTATTCATTAATATAGCATGAATCATCAATAATTAGCATAAAATTAAATATAAAAAAAACTTACAGCTTCTTTAGTAAGTTCATCATCTTGATTTGTTTTTAAAAGTTCGAAATTATTAAAAGTGCTTATAACAAGAACAATTGACTTGATTAATATTTTTAGAACACGGTGACGTCATAGCTCTATCAGTAAGAACGTAAAGCATCATGAACAAAACTTTGCTTATAGCTCAAATAGAATTACAATTTACCTACGAGCTCAAAGTACATTTTAATTCATTAAAATTCTTTTTCCTTTTCTCATCAGAAAAATATATGAAATCAATTTAAATCGAGCTGAAATTAAT
>NC_092209.1:87102173-87133105 GCF_043381705.1 Parasteatoda tepidariorum
ACATTATGATATAAATTCATACAAATATTTACAATGCTTGAAATTTATAAGCTTAAATAAAGTTTTTTTCTTCGTTTATTCTGGTCATTCTGCCATTCAATAATTTATGGTACCTCTAAAATATGCGTTATTGAATTTCTATTTCAATGATCTGAAATTTTTGTTTTTAATTATATTGAGATTACAAGAAAATGGACTTTTTTTTCACGGGATAAATCCGATAAACTTAAAAATTGTATTAAATGTTGTTTTTAATAGAATGGTAGAATTTATTTAAAATAAAATCTAATGGCTTAAAATACTTCTTGTTTGTGTGAAATATTTCAATATTTCTAAAAAGATTCTCTTCACACAATTAATTTATTAGTATCTCCAATTAATTTATGGCGATTTCTTTATTCCAATATCTTACATTTCTGTTATTGTTATTTTTAGTGTTTTAGCAGTCAAAATAATATAACCTCGCCTCCTCGTATGGCGTTCCCCGGGCAACATTGTAATTACAGAAAGGGTGATAAAAAGCAACAGGAAAAATCATTTCAAAAATTTCATTATGTTTTTAAATTTTTTTAAATAAATTAATAAATGCCAAAAATAATTTCAAAATTGAAGCAAATGTCAGTTTAAGTGAAAAAGGAAATTTATTATGTTACTTAAAATCATTATTATTGCTAAAATAAATAAATTACATAAAATAAATAGATCTTAAAGAATTCGAGTAACCTTTGTACTAAAATGCAACAGTAAACTTTAAAATTTTAATATTATTATTTTTTTAATTAATTGGAACAAAGAAAGGCTTATTTGATGATTTTAAAGGACTTTTAAATTTATTTGCATTAAAATAATAAAATAGAAATTTTTAGAAATTGCTTAATTTTTGCAAATATTGTTTTAAAACTGAATCTTGTATAAGCTCGAATCTTGCTTACTGTAACCTGAAATAAGTACTTTGATATTTTGTCTGGTAAATTTGTAGTTAAAAGATTCCATCGAACTTCCTGTTGTTTTTTAGTTTACCTTCAAATAAAGAACAAAGCGATGCAGTTCTTTTTTATTACAGTGGCTAAGAGGTTAAGTGACTAAAGTGGAAAAAATATGTTTCATTTTGAAAAACAAAAATCTTTTTTAACGTATAAGTAACGATAAAACAAATATATTTTTAAATTTTGATAAGAGAACATATTGCTTATAGAAAAATTATAAGTTTAGATTAGCTGCAGAAATATTAATATAATAAAAAACAATCATCAAACAGCAACGGTCGCCATAGTAACGCATGCACACTGTCTACTATTACTCTTGATAATTGTAGTTGAAAAGTGAGAACGCCATGAAATCCAAAGCAAGTCCCATTTTGTCAATAGGTTACAAAATTATAAAAAGCAGAATAATAAATCTATTTATCGTATAAAATTTATTGTTGAGATAAAGTCAGAAATGAGAGATTAACTGAATAGAGCATATATTTGTGTTGTTGCTTTTTTAAACAAATATCTTTAAAAATTGATATTTGTGATTATTTGTTGTTTCTTGCAAGTATTATTATAAAAAAGGAAACTGTGATGATAAGGGAGTTGCCAAATTAGAAGAGAAATAATTTCCCTGTCATAAAAATCGATACATATGATATTAAAAGTGGAGTATTTCATTAGAGGTGGTCTAATAAATTTAATTTGTGTGGTAAAACTATCAAGTTAATGAATTTTTGAGAAAACATGTAATTATTCATTTATAGTTATTCAAGAGAAAACTCTATTGAAATAAAACTTTCTTCACATCGCTATCTATCTATACCAGTGATTCTAAATGTTCCTGAAGCAAATTTATAGTTTGATTCTGCATACGTTTCTCTTTTTTTTCAAAATAGTTACCAATTTTGCTTAAACTCTTATCGTACCTTATGCATGTTAATCTTATATCATCTTCGAAGGTTAAAAACATGATTTCAGAAAATAAAATGTGGAACATGGAAAATTTGATCTGGTCTGCAAAGATAGAAGAAACTGAAACAGATTGATCCAATGCAAAGACGAAAAATGTCTCGGCTTTACTTCCACTGGAATCAGGGGATGTCTCAGACTTGCCAGTAGAGTGAAACAACGCTTTAGAAGCTTTCTTTTGTCAAAGGTTTTATTAACTGGAAAAAAATGTCTTTCAAGTCTGTAATTTCATATCTGCAGATCTCACCATGATCTGGGATTTACTACAAGGCGTAATACAGTCTAAATAGACTCAGAGACTAACAAAAGCAGGGTCTTACTGGGCAGTTGCCCCGGGCCCCCACATCAGAGGGGTGCCGAAATCGAATAGAAAGTTTATTTTGCGTTTCCTTCGTTATTGAACCTTTTTTAAACAAAGTATCAGTACAGTGCAAAATTCGTTAGCATTATGTTAACCTCTTCATTACTCCATCGCATGAACAAAAAAAATTCTATATTTCTTAAATCCATGACTTTCTAGGGCTGAATTCAGCTAAATTTTCGCAATTACGAAGGACACATTTGGCTAATGAAAAGCCTCCAGTTTTACATATCATAAAGTTCAAACACTTCCATGAAGTTCGATTCTTCATTACTGAAGTAGTGAAATAAGGGGGGGGGGAACAAAAGAAGTTTTTGCCCGGGCCCTGAACAGACAGTGCAAAAACAATTATCATTTCTCTATCACTTTAAAGCCCTACCATCTGTTAAAGTTAGTATATCTCAAGGGAATTGATTTTTTCCCCGATTTCAATCTCTGTGTTCTAATTCCTCCCTCAAAAGAGCAAGCTGAACACTCATTTAATAATTCTATGTTGTACAATTACTACAAAACTAATGCTCAATATATGATAGCTTGAACTCGATTTTTCTTCATTTCTGAAGTTTGAACACTTTATTTCAAAAGAACATTTGACGCAGGATTATGATAAAATCAAGTATGAAAACTATTTTAATATTCATTGTAATTAATACTATACAGGTTATTCATATATGCTGGTGGATGTAATTGAAGTAATACTTTGTGTTGGTGTCTTCATTTACCTCCAAAACATCAGCTTAAAAATTACATCTAGTCCTCGCAAATACATTTTAAATTTAAAGGAAGTGATTTACATGCTTGAAAAGTTTTTTGAACATTGTCCTTAACCGGCGAGAACAAACATTTTCTTAATTTCAATGGCAGAAGAGCCGAAAATGCAGCGTTGAACATAAGGTAGTAAATGGTAAGAACGTGATTTCTTTTTTTATTTGCGTTATTGTAAATTAGAATAATTAACATTGAATCCTTTAACAATTTATCTACAGTGGTGGCCAAAAGTGTGGACACTTTTTGAAAGTAAAATGTTTTTCAACTTTGTGTGCATGTAGAATATATTAATTTTCACTTAAATACAAAAGTTTATGTATCAAATTGAAGGTAATTTAATAAGTTAAGGTTAAATTTGTTTTATAAGGAACGTGTTCATATTTTAGACTTTTAATTTGCTTGATGCGCGTTATTTCGCGAAATTAGCGATATAGGGTGGTAAATTACACTATTAAAAGGAAAGAGTTATTTAGTTTCCATATTTATCTCAAAAAAAGCTATTGGTCAAAGTTTTAGCTTCTTTTTCAACTTGGCGATTTGTTGTATGCACATATAGATGAACTGTAATCGAATTTAATTTGTGTTAATACTTGTGGACTTTAATATTGAGCGGCAGATTTGATCCTGGGGCACTGGGCCTATGTCCAAGAGTTCTTGGGTTCGATCCCAGCCGACCGAAGACTCTCAGTGTAGTAAATGTGTAATGATGCACGTTAAATCTATCGAGTCGCAAAATCCTCCATGTTCCCATAACAAATCATACCTCTGGGAATACTGATCCAGGAGTTTCCCTTTCACTTGGATTGGTTCAAAATTACAAGGCAACGGAGTTGAACATTAGTAGTCGTAAACCCAAATTTGGGTCGGCTGTCCAACGAGGATATATATTTTTTTTTTTAAAAAAAAGGAAGATCCTAATGCTCAGAGCCGCGATGNCATACCTCTGGGAACACTGATCCAGGAGTTTCCCTTTCACTTGGATTGGTTCAAAATTACAAGGCAACGGAGTTGAACATTAGTAGTCGTAAACCCAAATTTGGGTCGGCTGTCCAACGAGGATATATATATATATATATATTTTTTTTTTTAAAAGGAAGATCCTAATGCTCAGAGCCGCGATGGTTCAGGGGATAGAGCATTCGCCTTACAATTATGTGAACTGGGTTTGAATCCCAGCGATGACTGATCGATACGAATTTCGCATCTGGCTTGCACCTATCACAGTGCTAACGTAAAAATATCCTCAGTAGTAGATGGATCATGAGTCCCCTTGTCGTTAGACTAACCGGTGAAGGTTTGTGGGGTTTTCCTCTCCATGTAAAGCAAATGTAGGTTAATACAATAAAAAACTCTTCCACGAAGGCAAATTTCACCTACTCCTTGATCCAGAAGTTCCATTGTCTTCTGGATTGGGTTCAAAATTACAAGGCTCCGGGATTGAACATTAGTAGCCGTAAACTAAAAATGTGGGTAGTCTTTCCATCGAAGGTTATAAAATAAACAAAATCATATGGTCTTTGCCATGATGGCTCAGGGGATAACCTGTACCAGCGATGACTGGACGATACTAATTCCGCGCCCGGTTCGTACCAACCACAGTGCTGACGTTAAATATCCTCAGGGATAGACGGATCGTAGGTTTGAGTCCCAATGCCATCGGGCTAACCGTGGGAGACTTTCGCGGTTTTCCTTTCCCTGTAACGCGAAGGCAATTTAGTACAATCAAAAAGTTCTCCATGATGGCAAATTTCTCCCAATAGTTTATTCAGGAGTTCCCTTGTCTTCTGGATTGGGTTCAAAATTACGAGGCGATGGAGTTGAACAACAGTAGTAGTAAACCCAAAAATTGGGTCGGCTTTTCAACGACGGTTATAAATCACAGTCGCATTGGTAAATATCCGAAATATATACTAGGTCCAGCTAAGTACCACTGTCCAGTATACATTTGCCCGGTATGCCCTACATTCAATGTTTTTTTAAAGTCAAGTACCACTGTTCAGTATGCATTTACCCGGTACTCCGAACACTTATGTTTCTTCTAATCTATCCTCAGCAAATATTAAAGTATCGAATAAATACAATAATATCAACAAATCAATAAATATCAAATCGGATATAACAAAGATTTTGGCCATTCACCAAAGCGACAGCGTGATTTTTGACATTCGCCGGAGAAAGTCGACATTCTGTTGATTTCGGTAATTCACGGTAGGATATGCATTAGCAAATGGGAGATTGTAAATATTTCACCTACTTCTAACAATGAATGCCATTCTATTGAGGGAAGTATCATATTTTATTCAAACATAATAAGTGCTTTTGCATTGTTTCGAAATGCTAGTGTTATAAAAATCCGATTGGCCAATAAGTTTAAAATGAATAAATAAATTTAAAATTTTGTCTAGCCTTATATAAATGTCTGATAATGAACTGTACTAAAATTTAACACGTTCTACGGTGCGTTAAAATTATTTCTACTAGTAGTTTTATCGATCTTTTTGTTTGCTTTGCATTTCTAGTGTTTCTATAATTCATCTTTACTACTTGCATAATAATAAACATATGATATAATAGTGAGCATAATACAAGTAGAATCCATCATGTCCCGCAGTGGACTGATCGTTAAGACACGGTTCCCAGCAGATCACCGAAGTCAAGCATCACTGACTGCTGTCAGTGTGCGGGTGGGTGACCACTTCGATCAGTCTGCGTAGGGACCGAGGGTGTGCGGGATTGGTTCTCGTTAAACTGTGCTACCGTTAAGTGCTCGACTTTGCGTGCAGGTCGTCGGGCTACCGAAGCAGGGGTGCCCTCCCCTCTGCAGAGGATCAAAGTTGTGATGGCATGTCTTCGGATCATCCACAGAGATGTTCATTCCAGACCGTCGCAAATAGCTCATTGTGCAGCTCTAGTGCAACGTAAAGGAACTACAACAACAACAAGTCCATCAATTTTTCGATGAATGTATGATTTACAATATAGCTCTGAACATTCTCATATAAAATAGTGACCTTGCGTGCATTATAAAATTTTACATTGATAGATATAATAAGATTGATATACATAAAAATTCTTATCTAATGTAATGAAGATAGAAAACCGTGTTTGTACATTTTTAAATACCCTAATTACATATTTTAGATGAAGGTACTCTCTGTAGCAATAAAAAATCAGTATCAACTAAGATATATTGAGGAAATATTTAGAATCCCTAATAATTTTCCTTGCTAAATTTTAGATGGTTTCATTTATTTCTTCGACAGAGATGATAAAAGTTATAAAAGAAAAAAAACTTGTTTCCAAATATTAATAAAATGTTTTCGAGTCTATCTGAGCTATAAGTTAATTTTTATTTTCAATGCCATTTTGTAATAATGTTCTAAAATTGCTGAATTAATAATTTGATATTGTATAATAATACTGTTTCTTGAAAAAACAAAAGATGATGAAGTTTCTGAAAAAACTGAGTTTTATAATATTTATTTAGATTTTTCAGTGATAATTAAGGTAATAACGATTATAATATATTTCTTTACTTTAAATTTGGCTTTTGAACTTAATATTAATACTAACGCAAAATGCAGTCCTATTTCTTAAACAATTCTCGTTAAGAGTGAATTAATCATATATTATGAGTAGATTTCAAACAACCTTTGGACCAAAAATGCTTACTTCATATAAATAATATTCTTGTAAAAATGCAATATGAAACGCATCTATTTCATATAAATAATGCAATATGCAACTCAAAATATAATGTACGCACGTAATTGTATTACCCATTCTGGTACTAGTATAGCTGTATTAGTATTTTCTATCACAAAAACTTGGATATAGATAAAAGTTTGTGAAGAAATTCATTGTAACACTACGGTAAATTCTTTAAAAAAATGAACAATGCTTTGAAAACTCTAATAAAAGAAATATTATCTTTTTGAAATTTACAAATGAATTACGCCATACAAATTATTTGTTAACATCGGAAAATTAAATTGTGTAGAAAAAGAAGCAGAGCATTTCCTTTTCCGAATACTTTTGTAATTTTAATCACAATAAATCAAATCGCTTTTGTTAAGCCTAACTTCTTTTATAGTTCCGTGCAAGAAAATCAAATATAACATCTTTCATGTTTGCAATTAATAGGAAACAAGAAAAAATTACATAATAACGACCATCTTAAGTTACATTACATGTATTTTTAGTTTTAAAGAGTTCTTACAAACATTATCGTAAATATTTCATGCGAATTTTTCTACTTCGCATGAATAAAATACATCGCTTCACCTAACATAGTATTTTTTTCCCTGCATCCTTAAATCTTGATGTCTTCATCAAAATTCATTTTCTTTAAGTACATAAATAAAAAATATTATTTGAAGTTATTATTAGATTTAAGATAGAAAAAAAAATGTTGCGATTGGAAATGTCACATAATAGTAAAACCTCAAAAGAACTTTGTATCTATGAACCGGTGAATGTCAATAATCACATAGTCGCTTTGGTGAATGTCCGAAATATTCGTTACATCCGATTTGATATTATTTTATTCCTTGATATTATTATATTTATTCGATATTTTATTACTTGCTGAGGATAGATTAGGAGAAAAATCAGTGTTCGGTGTACCGGGTAAATGTATACCGGGCAGTGGCACTTAACTAGACCTAATTCGGACATTTACCAGAGCGTCTATGTGATTGTCAATATTCTGCGGTGAAAGTCAACAACCACCAATTTCTGCCATTTACAATAACATCTATAATTACTAAAAAGAACTGCATTTTTTGTTGAGAAAGAAAGAGAGTATAGACAAGAATGTTTCATGAATAAGGTATATAAAAATGGAATTTTTACTGTATCTTCTATTTTTCTACTATTTCTACCGCGATTTCTTGTTCTTTTAAAATCTCACTTTTTCACTTCAAGTCATTTCCCCTATTTTCTGTAAAAAAAAAAAAAAATCACCAAAATGAGAAGGGTGCCCTATCGTAAATTTTTGCACTGAATTTTTGAATATTTATAATTTCCAGGTAATAGCTTAACAGTAAAAGATTTTAGTAACTATAAAAGAGTCGATACAAGTTCAATTTTAATTGCGACCTCTTTTCCGGATCTTAATGTTTGTTGGAGTTCATATAGGTCAGATATTCTTTTTTCTACATTACTTGAAGCTTATCATTCTTCAATTATTCAATCTCTAAAGCTACTCAATCTCTAAAGCTCCAAAGCTAACCGAAACTGGTGATTTCCACTTTTGGAGTCTCAGCATTGAATAAAAGCATAGAATTTGTTAAGGTTTCTTTCGATTTATATGCAATAGAAACATCATTAATCTAATATGTTTATCCAAAAAAAATTTTCAAATCTGAAATCAACAGGCACCAAATATTGAATAGTATCCGTTTCATTATAGCGTACAGACATTTTTATTCTTTGGTATTTTTTAAAAATCTTAAAAGCGAAGGATCTATCAAAAATCTTTCCTTTTTTTGACACTCATTACAAGTTAGTGAAGAAAAATGTTGCAGCTTAACAGTCCATTTTTAGGCTTAGTGCACTTGTTTCACAAAATCGATTAAAATTACTTGGCGAATAAAATTTTTCTGCGAAAAAATATATTATCCAAATTCTCTTCTATATGAAACGTAAATCCATGCTTCGTTTTCTGAATTAAAATGATCGATTGAAATGATCTATCAATTGAAAAAAAAGAAGAAAAGAAGAATATTCTTTTACCGGTAAAAATAAAAAAGCCGTAGCTTAAGCGAAAAACGCTTAAATCAAAGCTATAGTTTTAAATTAAACTTGCCATTTTGCAGTAAAGATTTATTTGGAATTTTGAAAGCACAAGTAATTTAAAGACTTTAGAAGGCAATTTGGGGAGATTTTTACATTTAAATAAAAAGTAACGTCATTAGGAAAATCGTGATATTCGTCGAATCAGAAAAAAACGCAGGCTCGGTACGTGAAGTCGCTTACTGGTATGCAATTAAATCTGATTTAAATCACACGGTTTGGCATAATCACATTACTTCTTTTGGAGTTGAAGGTACCAAATCATAAAAATGAATACAAAAATATCAATTTGTGAAAACTTTCATGGAACCAGACAATTTAAGGTTGGTGTAACTGGTGTAAATATCAAACTTACGTAAGGGAAAATAAAAGATTTCCAAAAATCCGTAAGTTCAAAACTTTAACTACAAAATCAAGACATTTAACCATTCAAGAGTCTTTGCTCTACGAAAAACTGCGAATTTTGGTAGACTACAGATTTTGATGGATTCAGCGATAAAAAATGCAGCTTATTATTATTTAAAAATATGATTAAACTTCTATTGACTAAATTGCATAGTTTAAATAAATATAATTTGTAATTTTGAAATAAGAAAATATATCTCATTTCTTATGGAACTTGCATATGGAACTAAACCTTGACAATTAGACAACCATAATGCTTTCGTATCCACACATTTTTCACATATTTGAAAACGAAGAATCATAAAGGTAATCAATTCAATATTAAAATAATGTTAAAAATAATATTTTTAACGGGTAGACATCAGTATTTTTTAGAAGCTTTCTACTAATTTCTATGTAATGACGTCATGTTAAGGAAGCAATAAACAACTAAACTCTGTGTTCGATAAATTTCTTTGATATTGAAAACTTGAATAATCTCAAAAGATTTTCATATTGAAAAGAATTTTAATCCTTAATTTGAATCAGTCATGTTTAAGTGGATGAAGAAAGCTGTGTGAGTACTTATTAAAATTTTATTAAAATTTATAAATTTTATTTAAAAAGTTTCAGAAGATTTTTTGATATTTTTTGATTAATAAGGGCGCAAGCAAAAAGCTGTCAAAAATGTAGACCTTCACAACATAATTCATTTTATTTTATTTCTTTTTAACGTCTGAAAATGAAATACAATAAAATAAAAATAAAATTGTTGAATTTCCTTGCTCCCGGCTAACTGAAAAGTATCGATTTTTTTCTGTTCCATATGAGATAATAACAATGATTCTAATGAATCTTAGCTGAATGAAAAGGTATATTAAAAGCTAATTAAAAATTATGTTAAATATTAAATAGAAAAATATGTTCCGTTACGTTAAATCAAAATGAAAATTAATTGGCTGTGATACACATAGAAGTTCTGTTTTATTTAGTTTATAAGTTGTTTATTGTATTGTATTTGTTTAGATACTTTTAACACATTAAATCCGTCATTGTAAAAAACATGTTTAATCTGACGTGGAAATTACGAATCAAAAAATGAAGAAAAATAGAAAAAGTTCGACAATATGCGTATATCAAATGTAAGGAAATCCTATGATTTCCATTTAATTACTCAAAAAAAGTTTTTAGGTTTTTATTTGAACAAAACTTCATATTGGATTTTACTGTTATTTAAGATTTATGCTTCTTACGCCTTTTTTTTGTTTTTGTTATTTAATTTTTATGTTCTTTTATAATACTTGATGAGAAGAGAAAATTTTTATGCAGAAACGTAATAACTTAATAATATTTAACTTAATAATTCGTTTTTTAAAAAAAAATAAGTTGAAATAATAATTAACTTACGCTTTGGAAGTATTGCCAACTATGTGTCAATGCTTCAAATATGTTAGTGCCAAATAAGAAAAAGTAAAATGTTCATATTTATGAAAGACGACTACGAACCTGGTGTAAAAGCCATTATTAGTATGTATTTTCGTATAGTATTTAAAAATTCCGTAAATAACAATGTTCTGATAGTCCGCCATTTTGTCTTTGCATTTCCATATTTTATTTTATTTTATAACTGACGATGAACAGCTGACCCAATTTTTTGGGTTTACGACAACCAATTTTCGACTCCGTAATTCTTTCACCCATTTTCAACTCCATCAACACCAAAGTTTAACTTGTAATTTTAAGTACAGTCCAGAAAAGAAAGGATACAATATATTGAGAAACTTTCTTCCGTGGAATACTTTTTAATGGAACAAACCTGCCTTACACGGAGAGGATAACCACGAAAACCTCCAACGATTAGCCTGACTGCAATTGGACTCTAACACACTGTGAACGGTGTAAAGCCGGATGCGGTATTCATAGATGGGATTCGAACCCGGATCACCTCATTGGAAGACGAACGCTCTATCCCCTGAGCCATCACGGCTCAACATTTCCATGTTCCTAATATTGCAGCTGCTTATAAAATTCTGATATTTGTTTAAAAAATGAATAAAGTTTATCATCTTTATATTGTTCCAATATATCGCTGAAAAGAACTTTGACTTAGACGCCTTACAAGTACTGAAAGAAAAAGAATTACAGAATTCACTCAAAATCCGAAAGCGACGAGTTTTAGAAAAGCATTGATTAAGAATTATTATTTTTCATCTTTCTTCTTTCAGTAACCCACACAACCTAATGTTTTCTTCATGAGAGCCTAAAGTTATCATCTTTAGGATTCCATGAATAGATAAGCCATATGATGAGCCATAAGCCATTGGTGACAATGTTCCATTTGCGTATGTCATACAGGAAGATTATCGATGTATACGTCTTACGTTGATTGTTTTGGACTTTTTTTAATGACTTGATGGTAAATGTAGCCGAAACATGGTTTATTAATTCATTTTACAACTTTATTTATTTCAGAAAGTGTAGGAAATGAGGTAAACGGTAGATAAATGGAGGCCATTAATGCACTGTAATTTTCTTTTTTAAAAATAATTGATAAAAAAATATTTTTCAAACTTTTAATGGGAAAAATATACTTGAGGGTGCCCCTTGGCGAAATTGGCGAATTATGTGTGGCGCCACACTTGTTTGCCCGGAACGCCGTGGTAACCCACAAACAGGACATTTATATCTATTATTATAATTAAACCTTCATTCATACACCAGTCAATCACTGTTTTTTTTCATTGTTATTAAAATCGTACAGAAACTTAAGATTTATCTTATTGACAGTATTCATTTTTAGTACCAGAAGCAAAAATTATCTTACCAGTCGGTATCCAAAGTAGAACTAACGGATCTCTGAAATTACATTAAAAGATTTATTTAAAAACAATGCTAAATTCTAAACTAATCAGAATCACGATTAAAATCTAAACCAATCAGAATCACGATTGGTTTTCAACATCGCCCAACTTGGCGATCAATCGCGATCGCAACTTGGCGGGGGCACCCTCAAGTATAGTCTACCCCTTTTAATTTGCATAATATGGGTATGGAATAATTTTACGCTGATACATCATACTACCAAATAATACCAATGAGCCGTAGTTTTTCCGATAAACAAAATTATAAAATGGCAAATATAATTATATCAACAATCAAAATATTATAATATCAATCAGTAAAAATTTTCATTGTATGTATCTTGTATTTAACTAATTATAACTACTAAATCTTAAATTTAAAATATATTCTTAAGAGTATTATTTCAATTAATACCTTATATCTAAGTCATTCTTAATTTCTTTCGAATACCATATTTCTTGTAAAATAAATTTCTAAATAAACAAATATAGTATAATAGAGTGAATATTTTTAGAAAATTAAAGATAATTTATTATAAGAAAAATAAACTTTTAATATATTATTTTTCATTTATTCAAGAAAAAAGCATTATTTATCCTCCTAAGGAAACTGGAAAAATTTTTCTTTCTTGATACCAGTGATGTTCGATTTATTGTGGTACTAAGTACAAATGGAAATTACTTAACTGGTGTTGTGGTTTTAGGTACCTATTAATACCTTAAAAAAGGGCTTCCGTAAAAAGTTTCTGTCTCTTCTTTTTTTAAAGTTTTGCAATGAAAACAAAATATTATTCCGCATAAATTTCCTGGTAATGATGGGATTTCCGTCTACTTGGTGACAAACTTAATATTTCGATGGACTGATTTCATACATGCAATTTAATTAGTGCTAACTATATGGAATTAGAACAAGAAAGTTACTCTCTCAGAATGCATTATAGCTGATACAATTTTCTAATAACTAATAGATGAAGCAATTGAACAATATGATATCAATAATTACGCGGAGACACCGTCGAAAGTTTGAGTTTCTCATAGTTAATGTCACTTTTTTCGCATTTCGTCACGTCTTGGGAACTTCTTCTTTTTTGTTTGAAATCAGTTCTTTTTTATGTTTGAAATTTAAAACTCCTTTCTGCAGAAACTCAGTGTGAAAGAAAATTTTAATAATTATTAAGGTACTATTTCAATTAAACTGCAACTTTTCATTTCCACGTGCTTTAAAACAACATATTTGATTACAAAATACTTTTCACCTAGTTTAATCTAAAGAAACTTCTATCTCTAAAAATTTAAATGAAATAAATATCACATTTTAGTTGCCTTTAGTTGATTTATAAACTTAACAACTAAGATTTAATGAGAAAGATAAATTTCTTCAATATTAATTTCAGCTCGATTTAAATTGATTTTATAAATTTTTCTGATGAAAAAAAGAATTTTAAAGAATTAAAATGTACTTTGAGCTCGAAGGTATATTGTGATTCTATATGAGCTATAAGCTAAGTTTTGTTCCCGATGCTTTACATTCTTACTGATAGAGCTATGACGTCACCGTGTTCTAAAAATATTAATCAAGTCAATTGTTCTTGTTATAAGCACTTTTAATAATTTCGATCTTTTAAAAACAAATCAAGATGATGAATTTTCTAAAGAAGCTGTAAGTTTTTTTTATATTTAATTTTATACTAATTACTGATGATTCAGGTTATATTAATGGATAAAGTATATTTCCTTACTGTAAAATTTATTTTGAAGTTAATTTGCAAAGTGCTAAATACTAACGTATAAATGAACTTTGTGCAGTTTCATTTTTTATACAATTTTGAATTATATATATATATATATATTAGCAGTCTTGAAGTGTTGGTTTTTGAACTATCTTTGGAACAAGAGTAATATTTTCTTTAAGCTTCCAGGCAAACATTAAGTTCCTATAATAATATAGCTATAATAATAGTTTGCGCGATGAAAGTTATGAATAAAGATAAGAGTTTATGAAAAAGTGGTAACTGCGTGATAAATTGCCCGATGTTTTGCAAACTCTTATCAAAAAAATGTATTATCTGTGCGAAACAGTAATACATCTATGACACAGAAATAGTTCCATATTAACTATATCAATAGGTTTTAAAGCAAAGATTGTTAATTTTGATTTATATGGCAGTTGACACTTTTGTTACAAGATTCGCAATAGTAATTAGTATAATAGTAAACAAGAAACATCAAGTAACAACTCAAATCTACTCTTATTGTATCAACCTGATTAGGTTAATCTAAAATCTTTTTATCAGCTTTTAAGTTAATATTTCACGTGAACATTTTTGTCATCCGATGTAATAGATCAAATCACTGTATCCAGTCTTTCGTTTTTGCATGCATTTGCAAATCTCACTGTCTTAATGAAACCTTATTTCCACTATTAAGTCAATAACTGAAAATTATATAATTTGATGTCGTTACTAGCTTCTCATTTATTTTAGTATTTTTAAATTATATCAAAATAGCTAAAAAATCTCTAAAACAGTTAAAATATCGTACAAATAGTGCAAGAAAAATACGTGAAAATTTACCGATACTTTAAAATTTGCTATTGCCAGAAAAACATTTTATAGTGCAACTTATCTAGCCAAATATAGAGCGGTATTAATTTTCATGCATCAAAGCATATACATGTATTATTTTTAAAAGGTTTTTGAGGAGAAAACAATGGTCTTGTACTTTGTATTCTTATTGTTTTATAAATCATTACTTTTCTGAAAACACTGGCAACCATATTTGGAATACCAGTTAGTTTTTTTTAAAAACCTACATTCCATATTTTTCTATTCTTAAAAATTGTCAGAATGTCTCAGAAGCTTAAATCAGCACTTAGTGCTGAAACTACCTTTATTTCACTCATAGTTCATTGGGGGATAAAGTATTTCAATACCGCAGAAAGAGAGACAGAAAAAAATCTCTTTACACTTGTTGTACGTACTCAGTCAATTTCTTTTCTGTCGTAACCGCATCATTTTAGTTTTCAATTTTGCATTTTCCAGAAATTGTCAAATAATTCTAGGAATTGTTAAAAATTATAATGTTTTTTTCATTAAATTTCTTGAAGTGTTTTTTTACATCCTTTTCTGCACAAAATCTTCGCATATTTGAAAGCGAAAAATCGGAAAAGTGTACAATTCTGTATTAAAATAATGTTCAAAAAAATAAAATGAATATTTTTAATGGGTTAACATCATCATTTTATAGCAGCTTGATGCTAATTTTTATTTAATGACGTCATATTAAAGAAGCAATAAACAACTAAACTCTGTGTTCCATAAATTTCTTTCATGTTAAAATTTCGAATACTCTTAAAAGATTTTCATTTTGAGAGGAATTTTAATCTTTAATTTGAAAGAATTCAATCATGTTTAAGTGGATTAAGAAAGCTGCGTGAGTATATATTAAAATTTTATTAAAATGTAATAATTTATTTCAAAGTTTTACAAGATGATTTGGTTTTTAGAAGTTACGAATCAAATGAAGGTAAAGTAGAAAAAGTTCGACTATATTTGTATATCATGTGGAAAGAAATTCTATGATTTCCATTTAATTCTTTAAAAAAGAAGTTTTTAGTTTTTTTATTTATCCTACTTTCCTATCGAATTTTATTGTAATTTCAGGTTTCTGCATCCTATGAATTTTTTTTGTACATTTAATTTTTATAATCTTTCGTAATACTTGATGAGTAAAGAAAATTCGTCTTAGAAATTCAATAACTTAATAATTTTTTTCTAAAAAATAAGTTTAAATAATAATTAATAATGATTTGGAAGTATTGCACACTACGTGTCTAAGCCTAAACTATGCATATTTATGAAAGATGAAGAGTAACCTACTTTAAAAGCCTTTTTTATTTCTCGCTTATAGTATTTAAAAATTTCGTAACAGCTATTGTTCTGATAGTCCGGCATTTGGTCTTTACAATTCCATAGTTTATTTTGTTTTATTTTATAACCATCGTTGAACAGCCGAACCAATTTCTTGGGTTTACGACTTCTAATGTTCGAATCCGTAGTCTTGTAATTTTGAACCCAATCCGGAAGACAAGGGAACTCCTGGAAGTGGGAAAAATATGCCTTCGTAGACGATTTTTTTTTGTTGGAAATAACCCGCATTTGCGTTACTCGGAAAGGAAAATCACGAAAACATCAAACGGTTTCAATGATGTCAGGGGGACTCCAATTCATGATCCGTCTACCACTGAGGATGAGACGTCGGATTTGTGGTCTGTGAGAGCCGGGTGTGGAGTTCATATCTACAAATCATTGCTGGGATTCGAATCCGGTTCATCGTATTGGAAAGCGAACACTCTATCTCCTGAGTAATGACTCTACAGTTCCATATATTTTATTTTGTTTGATAACCGTCATTGAACAGCCGACCCAATCGTTTGGGTTTATGAGGATTAATGCTAAACTCCGTAGTCTTCTAATTTTGTACCAATCCAGAAGACAAGGGAACTCCTGAATCAAGTATTGGGATAAATTTGCCTTGGAGAAATTTTAAATTGAACTAACCCGAATTTGCGCTACATGGACGAAAAAACCACGAAAACATCCCACAGTTAAAATGGCGTCGGGGGGACTCTAACCCGCGATCCGTCCACCACTGAGAATATTTTACGTCTGCACTGTGTTTGGTGCAAGCCGGATGCGGAATTCGTACCAAATAGTTATTGCTTAGATTTGAACCCAGTTCAAATCATTGGAAAGCGAACGCTCTTTCCTCTGAGTCATAACGAATCATATTTACACACAGTTAATATTGCAGCTGCTTTTGAAACTCAGATATTTGATTTTAAAAAAAAAAATCAAGTTTATAGTTATATATTGTTTCAAGTTATATATTGTTCCAATATTTCGCTGTAAAGAATTTCGGCTTATACACTTTACAAGCACTGAAGGAAAAAGAATTACAGAGTTCACTCAATATCCGAAAGCGACAAGTGACAGAAAATCATTGATTATCAATTTTTTTTTTAATCTTTCTTCTTTCAGTATCTCCCACACAAACCATTGTTTTCATTATGAGAGCCTAAAGTTATCATCTTTAGGATTCCATGACTAAATAAACCATAGAAGGAATATTTTTGGATGTTTTCTCTTGGTTCCAATGTTCCATCTGTATATGTCTTCTAACATTGATGATTTTGGACTTGTTTTTTCGTGACTCAAAGGCAAATGTAGCCTAAATATTATGATTTATTAATTGTTTTTGCAACTTCATTTATTTTAGAAAATGTAGAAACTGTAAGTCATAAGTACAATGTAAATTTCTTTTTTTATTTTTAAATAAAATAATAAATAAATATCTTCTTGCCTCTTAATTTCCATAGTATGGGTATTGAGAATAAATTTGCTCTGATTTAGCTTACTAAAGGCGAAAAACAGCAATGAAAGTAGACATTGTTTTCTAAACAAATTTATATAATGTTAAATATAATAATATCATCAATCAATATATAATGTTATCGACCAATATACATTTTTTCTTTTATGTATTTAAGTATTTAGAAATATTAAATCTAAAACACATTCTTAAAAGTATTATTTCCATTAATACCTTATATCTAATTTATTTTTTAATTTCTTTCGAATAATAAATTTCTTGTGAAATAGATTTCTTAATAAGCGAATGAAACGAGTCGATATAGTAAGAAACTTAAAGAAAATTTATAAAAAGCGAAATAAAACAATTTTTAAATAAATACATGAATTAATTTTCATTTATTGGGAAGAAAAGCACTATTTTTCCGCTTTATAGGACAGCAAAGCTTGCCAAATTTTTCTGAATGCTTGATTTATTGTGGTACTAGGTACTACTGGAAATTTCATAACTGGTGTTGTGGTATTTGGTACCTATTAATACCTAAAAAAGGGGTTTTCGTAAAAGGATTTCCCTATATTCTCTGAACCGAATAAATACCAAGATTTTTCTTTTTTTGAAGTTTGGTACAGAAAATAAAATATTACTCAGAATAAATTTTTTGATTATCATCGGATTTCCATAAACTAAATTAATCTATCTTATTTTTATTTTTTAATGTGTAATAGCATATTTAAATGTCTTTACTAAACTGAATACATTTTTAAACTAAATAATTAATTTAATTTAAATTTGAAATTTATTTTATGTTTCTACCAAAAATCCTGCTTTTATTAAAACAGTTAAATTAAGTGCCACCCTGAAATAATTTGTAATTGTATCGAATTTTAACCTCGTGTTTGAATTTTTTGCAATTCTTTGAGCCTTTTTGTACTTTTTTGTATGAAACAGTTGCCTTACTTAATGTCTCGCGATATCTCTATAAATGAAAGAAATATGAGTGAAATCAGAAATAAGTGTAAATTAGTTGTTGTTTGTTGTTGCTTATCCCCTTGGTCTAGAGCCCTAGACCAAGTCCAGAAGATCACGTCGCATCAGCAAGTCATAGGCAGTCTCTCCATCACTCATCAGTTGCCTCACAGAGGCACCAATGCAATCCAAAAGAGTGTAAATTAGTTTACAAGTCTACTGCAGTAAACAATTTTTATTCAATTTAATGGAATGGTTTTTGCAAATATTTGTATATACTTTTTAAAGGATTCTCACATGTACTTTTCGCATTATTATTAAGTTTGAACCAACTAAAATATAGTGAGGGAAGTAATATATTATCTTAAATATTTATCCTTGCTAGATTTTAGATATTTAATTTTCTATTTCTGATGGAAGCGATAAATGATTGAAAGGTGCATTAAACTCTTATGGCAAGTTTTTGATTCCAGGCGAGCTGTAAGCTCGTATCTTTTATTTCCAATGCTATTCGTAATAATGATAGCTCTATGACGTCATCATGTTCTATAAATATTAAATTGATTATTTGCTCTTGTTATGCTACTAAATATTTAAGATCATATGAAGATGATGAATTTTCTAAAAAACTGTAAATTTTAAAATATTTTCAATTTTTAATTCATATTTACGATTAAGTTGAATAAAAAAAAATTTCTAGTTCTTTTTTAAAATTATTATGTATTCTGTCGAATAATAATAATGCATAAATTAATTTTGAACAGCTCCTTAATTTATCACATATTAAGAACTGATTTTCAATAATCCTTTTGAACAAAACTGTAGGCTTAATATTTATTAATAATACATGACAAATGATCGTAATTGTACTATTAATTCATTTATTCCTTGTGCAGATGTACAAATAATTTCTATGACTGAAATTTGGAATTTTGTACTAATGCACGATGCTTTTAAAAACTGTTAGACAAAAAAATGCAGTCTATGTTCTAAATTTGCAAATATGAAAACTCCATATTAATTGTATTCAAATTTTTGATAGATTGTGGAATTAAAATCGTGTCACTGAGAAAGGAATACATTTCATTTTCTGAGTATTCAGAAGATTTTATACGCCATTAGACACTTTGAGCTTTGTTAATTTGGACTTGTATTATAGTTCCGTACAAGATTACTAATTATGTAATTTCATGTTTAGAATAGAATTAGTAGAAAATAAAAAAATATTTCGTGATATTGAACTGCTTAAGTTAATTCAAATTTTCATAAAATTTCCTGTTATTATTACACGTGAAAGTTTTTTCGTATCGTAATTAAATTCATCGGTTCCTCAAAACTAGCAATTTTTTTAAAGCTATATCGATGGGGGTTTTTTTCTCTATAAAATAAATGAATAAAATTATTTTTGTTGATATTTTTTAATTTAATTTTATTTTGAAATAAAATAAGTTCAGTAGGTGGAATGGCCACACAATAGTGTCATTTCGAAAGTATAAGTACTCATACTATCTTTTATCATAATTTTTAAAAACACTTTTTGAAATGTTTGCTTCCCAGGAAATAGAAAAAAAAAAGTAATTTAGAACTCTAATCTTTGTAATGTTCTGTGATTTGGTAAGATGACGATATTAGTAATTATAAGAGTGTCGAAGGTCTGTCACTTTTATTTGCCAAACTGTCACATTTTCAGTGCTTTTAAAGTTATCTAAAACAATAAGTATTTCTTTTAACGTTTTTTTTAGGGGGGTCTGTTTTAATAAATCTAAATAATGTAAAATCAATAGTCATTGAAGCAAAAAATCAGTTATGTGCTAAAACGAAAATTTATTCAGAGAAGGTTTTGAATTTTTTAAGTTTCGAATAAACCTGAAATTGTCATGATCAATAGCAACATATTCAGTGATAGTAATCTTTATTTTAACCAATTAATCTTTATTTTGATTCGAAGTTTTGTAAAAATAATTTTGCAAAACTTAAATTCCACGGGAAGGATGATAAATGATAAAAAATTTATTTTTCTTTTTATGAATTTTTTTGTATATGCCTTTCATATTGCGCTTATGCTAATATTTATTGTTGATTTATTTATTCTTCGCTACATACGAAGAAATGTATTTCATTTATTGGTGACCAGCAATAATCTTTAGCTGTACTTTATTTTAAAAGGAAAACATAAAGCGATTTCCAAGTTAACCTGATATGAAAAGGACCGTAACTATGAAACACTTCTAGTAGAGAATGTTTAATGAGAGCTAATAATTGAACCAAGCCTAATTTTACTTTTTGGATTTGCTACAAAGGCTCGATGCATTCCTTTGAAATTTTTTGAACCATAATGTCAAACTGAATGAGTTGCTCTTCTTTCTTTTCAGGCGACGGGCCTTTGGAGGCAAGCGAAAGGGAGATGTTGAAGAACGGAAGAAGGAAAAGATTCCACTTCTTCATGTGACTCAAGAGGAAGAGGAAGACTTCTTTCGTTGGAAAGTTCCTTTTCAGGAATGCAATTTGGTGAATTGTCAGCCTGATGTTCAGAAGGTGGTAAAGTTGTGTGAAGAGAAAGTTTTGTTTGTTACCACCGCCAGTAAAGATGAAGTAACGGATCAGTCGACTAAAGTGGACTTAGATTTCACCGATGTTGAATTGACACCATCTCTTCATCGTGCTTGGCTGGATGTCAACTACATCTTAAGAGAGGTTAGTCCAAAAATGTGAATCTATGATTCAAAAGAGTAGAATGTTTTGAGATAGTTCCTTACGAACTAAACTCTTATTAAAAAGTGCTCATCAGAAACGTTGACAGTGTCTGTTCATCTTCACTGAAATAAACTATTACTTAATGAACACAATTCTCCCCCATTAACTAAAGTCCAGATTTTTCATAAAGCAGCTGAACTCCAATGAACAACTGATTTTTACACAAGAAACGCTTTGATTATATACTTTAACTATATACATTGACTTCAACTGGTGAATGTTGACAATCTTTTACAACATTCACCAACAACATTTACCAAGGGTCTAGTCATACTAGGTCTAGTTAAGTGCCACTGCTTGGTATACATTTGCCCGATACTCCAAGCACTGATGTTAATTCTAATCCATCGTCAGTAAGTATTAAAAAATCGATTAAATGTAATTATATCCACGAACAAATTAATATCAAATCGTATGTAATAAATATTTCGGACAATCACCAAAGCGACTATGTGATTGTCAACTTTCACCGGTGAAAGTCAACAACCACCGATTTCGGTCATTCACAGTAACATGCACATCATTTACATAATAACCTCATCAGGACGTTTATTTCATACTTTGCCTGAATAGCATTTGGCATTCTATATAATGCCTAGGCATTCTATACAATGCCGGCGTTTCATACTTTGCCGGTAACATATACATTTGGTAAACTATAATGCATCTAATTTATTTATTTAAAATGTGTTTCTATTTACAGTACGACATCGAAAGAAGTCAGACTGTTCCCTTGATGACGAAACGTATTCCGCCTAATTTTGCGGGAAAATTTGATGCCACTGCTGTGCGATGCAACAGCTGTACTTGGTGGTGACAGGTAAGTGGATTGCTTACAATTTAACATGCGTAGTAGCACTGTTATTTTCACTGTAATCTTCAATAAATTTTGCTTCCAAAAACTCACTCACATTGTTAGTTGTTTGATGTAGTATCATCAAACAAAACATTTCATCTCTTCAATTTTAAAAAAATTAAATAATTATCTATGCAGCTATTTTTAAAAAAATTGATAACTTTAAACAGACAAATGATTTAATAATCTCAGTATGATTTCTATAACTAAAAAATAATATTGAAAAGGCTTGCTTTGAAAGAAATAAAGGAACTACCATAATTTTTGCATCTTGCAACAAATATTGAAAAACAAATTGGTAGTATTTGTTTACAAATTGAAGTGTAAAACAAATATGTAACAAAAATATCAAACAAAATTAACTAATTTCTAAATTTATAAAAAACAATTTCCGAGAAAACATATATAGAAAAATCAATTTTCTGAACAATTAAAGAGCTTTTTTTCTTTCTCCTAATGTCATTGTAAACGCATGCAGATTTTTTAAAAAGGATAGCTCTAAAAACTCCTTAACCTTGCTAATTCTTTAAAATATATATTAATTTTTAATTATTTTCAATAATTGTTTTCATAAACTTTTTCTATCTAATGTTCGGATTAAACTGCAACCTTTTTTTAATTATTAAATATGAGCAATTTTTTTAATGACCCAATTTTGTCAAATTTTCTGCAACTATTCGTACTTTTGCATTCCGATATTTTTATATTTCTCAATTTTTTCTATCAAAAAGCAAGATTTATTGTTAAGATTTTTAATACTTATTTCCTATTTATTTTTAAAATTTCTTAGCCGTACTGAAAATTTTAAATTTTATTTCGATGCTCATTATTTGAAAGTATCAATTTTTTTCATATTAAACAAAAACTGAAATTGAATGGAACAAATTTCGTTATTTTAATTTCTTATCTCTGTTGAAAATAAAATCTAATGAATACTGATAACAAAAAAAATATGCTCAATTCATATTCAAAAGTATTTTAATATTTTACTCACAAAGCACTTTTTCTGTTCATTATGCATTCTAAAATAGCATTTGAACATTCATCTGAATATCAAAATGAGACGGGAACTGTAAAATATTTTTGTAATGTCATAATGAAAAATTCAGAAACTGCATTTTGTTTTAATTATTTAGACTAATATTTTTAACAGGATTCCCACGATCCAGAAAGAAATAGAAATATTTCACAAAATTATAGGAGAGACAGATGCATTTAACATAATTGCACTCTTAAAAATAGCTTTTAATTTGAAAAATCTTGGTTTAATCGCAGCAACGATTAATCAAGTCTGATAACCGCAACAATATTAAAATTACAGCTAAATTANTTTCTGCATCTATTTGTACTTTTACATTCCAGCATTTATAATTTTTTTAATTTTTTCTATCAAAGTGCAAGATTTATTGTTAAGATTTTTAATACTTATTTTCTTTTTAATTTTAAAATTTCTGAGCAGTACTGAAAAATATAAATTTTATTTCGATGCTCATTGTTTGAAATTATCGATTTTTTTTATATTAAACAAAAACTGAAATTGAATAAAATAAATTTTGTTATTTTAATTTCTTTTCTATGTTGAAAATAAAATCTAATGAATACTGATAACAAAAAAATATGCTCAATTCATATTTAAATATTTTACTCACAAAACACTTTTTCTGTTCACTAAGCATTATGAAATAACATTTGAACATTCGTCTAAATATCAAACTGAGACTGGAACTGTAAAATATTTTTGTAATGTCATTTATAATGAAAAATTCAGAAACTGTATTTTGTTTTAATTATTTAGACTAATATTTTTAACAAGATTCCCACGATCCAGAAAGAAGTAGAAATGTTTCACAAAATTATGGGAGAGACAGATGCATTTAACATAATTCTTTTTCTAAATTCTCAGAAAAAAACTTTTAAATTAAGAATCCGTTGCACTCTTAAAAATAGCTTTTAATTTGGAAAAACTTGGTTTAATCGCAGCAACGATTAATCAAGTCTGATAACCGCAACAATATTAAAATTACAGCTAAATTAGTTTACACGGTGACCCATAAGTTCTCATACACATTCAAATTTTCATGACAGAAATACAAAATAAATCATTCACAAACTTTTTGCATTAAATTAAAGTAGCAATCTTTACTATAAATGCTTTGAAGTAAAACCGCCTTTTAGTTTCCTAATGAGCTTGTGTTCAAATTCATCGCATGCGGCATTTCCTGCTATATCTTTTGAATTTGCTCAAATTGGTGATTTTGTATTGGGAGTACAAATTAGTTCTGTTCGTTTTTTCCTGTGGTCAAATATGCATTCATTTTAGAACAAACTGAATGAACAGATTAATCAAAGTATTGCCCAACGCTGGCTACTACTTTTTCCCACCTCTCAGGCATTTTACGAATTCCATCTCGAAAGAATGTCTCGTCTTTTGAAGCGATCCAAGTTAGGAAACAATTTTCAATTTCTGCGAAAGAAGTGAACCGACGACCTGCCAAATCGTGCTGCATCCGTCGGAACAACCAGTAATCAGAAGGAGCAATGTCTGGCGAGTACGATGGGGCGGTAAAATATTCCACTTGAGATTTTTCAAATATTTTTTACTACTTTTGCCACATGAGATTGACCGTTATCTTGCAGAAGAATAACTTTGTCATGTCTTTGCTCGTTTCCGGCCGTTTTTCTCGTAATTCACGGCTCAAACGAATCAATTGTAACCTATACCGATCGTCCCTAATGAAATCGCCAGGTTGTAGCAGCTCATAGTATACAACACCATTCTTCATTCATCATTCTTTAAACATCAAAACCATTCCCTACATGATTTATCAGTTGGAGCATTGTCACCATAAACTTCTACAAGCATTCCATGTGCTTCAGCTGCACTTTTCCTCCAATGAAAGCAGAAACATAGAACCTCCCGCAAATGCTGCTTATTTATCACAAAATTTGACATATTTATCAAAGTAAAAAGCAGGGTTTTTATATGAAACTCAAAGCCATATAAACTGAATATTATTGACAGATGTCTAACCTCTCCGAAACCACCGAAATCAGACGTCACTATGAAACATTCATAACAGCCAGAGCCATCTCTTGAAAACGGACCGAACTAAACAATATAATCAATCTGTTTTATACCGGGAGAGTTGGGAGACCATTCATTTAGACCAAATGTCCCCTAAATGTTTGCTGCCCAACTCTTGAACAACACGTGTGGTACGAAGAGCACCATCTTTTTTGAGGCAGAAAAATTTCCCTTACTCTTTAAATAAAGCTTTTTTGTTAACCTCAGTTTTATATTATTGGTCATTGATTTTCAATCCCTTTTTAATGAAAACTAACTGGAGTTTGCATCTCTTTGAAATAACCCCAAAACCTCAAAGCCATTGCAGACGAAACATTTTTATAACGCAGATCATAATGCTAGATTTTGGAGATGTATAATCTATAGAAACTGACCATATTCGATCATTTTGTGGGTTGAGACCGTAAAACGTATACTTTCTCGTCTGAAAAAGCAAACTCGTTTTCATGGAGCCAAGCAAGAGATTCTACCACCCTCTGTCTCTTTTTCTTCTCAGCTAACTCTAAAAATCCGTAAATTTTGCTGTTTCGAAAAGTTTTGAGGCCAAGGTCTTTTTTCAGAATGTTTAACAATGATTCGCTCGAAATCTTGAGCTCTCAGGCTAGCTTTGTGGCAGATCTTTGTCCGTTTCGCCGTTGCTTTTCCCTGAACCTTTTTACAGTATCTATTGTCCATTTTTTCGTATCTTTTCCCTGATCCTTTTTACAATATCTTTGGTCCATTTTGTTTTATCCTTTCCCTGAACCTTTTTACTGGCTCTTTTGTTGTTAAAGTCAATGGTCGGCTAGATTTTCTTCCCTCATAGACTGAGGACATCTCATTATACCTTCTGTAAATAAAAATCTCTCTTCATCCCTCTGGGGTTTTCAAGTCCTTAAAATTTATCCAGCTGCTCTCCTTTGATGAACTTACTCATCACTATTTCTCTAAATTTCTTCATTCTATCAACGTGAAAAAATTATAAGTAGTAAAACATATTAGCTTGCAATCCCTTACACTAAATTGCCCAAAAATGATTGGCATTACAGCAATAATTACATAATTTTTTAGCGTCCTTCAAAACTGGTGTATGAGAACGTTTTGATCACGGTGTGCATCATGACATAACGTGCACTAAAATTTTAAATTTGGTACAAAGGTTTTTTTTTTAACTGGAAGTAAAATGAAAGCGTAAAAATATTCAAAAATGTTTTCTAAAGGTAATAAATTTCCGCACATTTCTGGAAATTTTATTGGTAGTTTTCACTTTTTCCTGGATCGTAGGAATCCTGTTTTATTTACAGGTTCTGTGTAGAAGTAAGTCGCTACCTTAAAATGCAAACGGAAATATTATTGTTATTGCAGATTCTATGGTAATATGGTATTTTTCTTCTACTTTGATGCTTATCCGCATCTGATTGTGGTCATTTTAATAAGTAAATATATTTAAAAAGCACAGAAACTTATTTATAGCTAATTTTATTCGAAAATAGTTAGCAATTCAATCCATTGATATCTGTTTTTTAATTAATATGTTGCAATTTCTACATTTTTACAGCATTTTAAAAGGAAAATTTTTTCTAGAAGTGATAAATAATTGCAATAGAGAATTCATGTCCAAAATTATTTCGTCTATTGTAGTTATGAAACAAGCGTTTTTTTTAATGCCGACTTCACATGATTAATAAACATAGCCGGTGACTAAATTAGCAACTTCATACTGAATTAATTATTTTTTTAAATTAAAAAAAAGTAAAATGTTTTAATTGCTTATTTTTAGGAGATATATAATTCCCTATTTGTGAGGTGATAAACAATTCAGTTAGAAAATTCATGTCTAAAATTAATTGCTACAATTGTTATTTTAAAATAATCGTTTTTTATGCCGACTTATTATGACGAAAAAATATTACTTGTTACTAAATAAGCAATTTTGTACTATATTAATCCATTTTTTAAATTAAGAAAAAGTAAAAAAAATTTATTGCTAATTTCAGTAGTTTGTGAAGACAATAATCAGCTGGAATTTGTAATTGTTTTTGTAATATCATTTTCAACAAACCATTCAATTTTTCTTACTTTTAAATTAATATATTTTCACATGATTCCCACGTTCTGGGAAATATAGAAACTTGCAACAAAATTATGGGATTTATTATTTTACTTGAAAATATTGTAAAAAATAGCACACTTCTTAAATTTAAGTTTAAATATGTAATGTTAGCACTTTAAACTGTAATATCTTCGGCCACTCTATCGTGCCACAATCTTAAAAAGACTTTCCAGTTATATTTATGAGATACTTTTTGTATAAGTTAAAACATAACAAATGACTAATCACGTTTAAGAATTGTTAAATTGAAAGATAATACAACAATGTGATATTTCTAACCCGAACTTGGTTTCAGCAATGCTTTTAAGAGGCAATCGATCAATATTATCTGTAATTATTAAAATGTTTTTTTATTTTAAAAAAGTTACAGGATACAGTTTTTAGGATGATGTTTTAAATCCGTCTTATAAGCTAAATGTGCACAAAATTTTACATTTTTCTAAAACTTTAGTTACAGGTTTTACATTTTATCTTGTTGTTGGAATCCAGTTTTAATTCCAGGTAATATATGTCAGAAGTAAGTATCTACTTTAATATAAGAACGTGCACAAGTTACAGGTATTTTTTTGTTACTACATTATAGTCCTTTGTAATGTTTTTTTAATTATATTGTAGTTGATGTTTATCATAAAACTAATCCAAATTACTGTTAATTCTATTTAGCAAAAATACCTATTCAATATATTCATATTATATATCTTATTTTAAAGTCAAATTTCTATACATCAGAATTTTAACACTAATTTCAAATTAAACATTCTTATTTGCGGGACTGAAAAAGATTTAAATGAATAAAATTTGTAGATTGTAATACATCACATATGGTCTCTGTAATGATTAGAACGTTTTTAAAAGTTAAATAATTATTTTTTTTACTTTGAGAACTTTAAATGTTTTCTATAAAATCATTGTGCAAACATCAGATTGTTTATTATGATTGAGCTTTAAATGACTAAAACTATTTTATTTCTGTTACTTGCAGAAATCTTTTTACTTAATTTTAGAGTTGATTTTATAGTAAAGATAATTTTGAGATATTTTTTTATTTATACGCTAATTATTCGGAAAAACTGCAAATAACAATTTTTTACTTATTTCTTATCATTAAAAAGCAAAATCTATATGTTTTTTTTTAATTTTCTGTATTATGAAATCTTCACAAAATATGTTAGTTACTGTAATGGATACCTCTGGTAATAGTTATCATCACGTAATTCTACATATCAACTATTAGCTATGAAAAAAATAAGTTAAAACAACTATTTAGTCTAAAGTAAATGAAAACAATTGTATAAATAGCAATAAATTAATGTAACTAACTAAATAACTAAATCAATATATTAAAGAAACACATGAAAGTAAAATCATCAGTAATTTAAAATAAAAAATAATAATGAATAATAATAAATAATAATCAATAAATAATGATAAATAAATAAAAATACATGAACAAAGATGGAGCCACAGGCAGTTGTTTTTTAGATTTTGTATGCATTTCTATGTTCCAAGAACAATGCTCTATGAAAGAACTTTTACGAAATATTTAACAGCAAATGCTACCGAAAATTATGAAATATATCAACAATTAAACACTTAAAAATAAATAAAAATTATTAATTACTCTAAAGTAAATATTTGAAATTTTATAAATTAAACTAAACTAATGAAATTAAAAAAATTAAAGAAGCACATTAAACTAAAAAAATAATAAATAAAAGTAAAAATAATAAATAAATAAGAACAATAAATAATTAACAAAAAATAAAGGAAAATATAACAGTAAAGTTCAAGATACAGTAAGATGCCTTTATAATTTAATCAAATATATCAAACATCCGAAAACATGTGCAAAAATAGACTAAAATTCTGTTAACTATTGATTAATTTTTGCAGAATTGTTTAACAAGCAACACTCTTAGAAAACTAACTGGTTCTATATTCAGGGTATCTGCTACATTTTAGACTTTTAAATTCATAATTTTTCATGACTTTCCATGACTAATTGGAAGAGTTTTTCATGACTTAAGGAAGTTACTATTTTCTTCTGACAAAAACACAACAATAAATTTAAAACAGCATTATAATAACATTAATTGAAATGAAAGGTGTAACCAAAACTGTTAAACTCTGCATCTTCAAATTCATTGATTTTAAATTTAAATGCAGAGTGAAGAAAGAGTTGAACCAATAAAATAGCGAGGGGAAAATACAAAACCAAAAAAAAAATTTCTGCACAATTATATTCTAAAGATACTTTTCTTGTTCATCGGAAGGAAAAGAAAACTCGTGATTTTTCTGTTCTCATTTCGGAAGAGTTAGAATTTTAAATTGATAAAATAAAAATAATAAAGACCAAAAATTTTGAAATCTCAGAAGTTTAAAAGATAATTCGCTCGAGAAATGATATTTTTTCTTTCATTTTTTCAAAAGAACACCATAATTTTCAAAGAATATGATAGAAACATTTTATATTTTAATAAAATATGACTGAGAGTGGGGATTTTGTTACAAATTCAGATATTCGGAGCGCCTGGAAATCACGGGAGGTGGGGATTAAATTCCATTTTAAAAATTGGATTTTTCGGTGACCTAAATCCAAGACTTTCCATGATTGTTTTAAAAAAATAGTTAAAATCATGACATTACATGACAAATTTTGCTCAGTGGCGAAATTCATGACTTTCCATGATCACTCATGACTTTCCAGGTAGGCAGATACCATGTATATATTAATAAATTGTTCAATTTCAAAATGATTACATTAAAAATAAATAAAATTTGCTCCTAAGATCAAATAAAAATTTGCAATTAATATGAAATAAATAAAAATTAATATACATCAACAAAAGTACAAAACCAATAAATGACCCAAAAACGATAAATTATTAAGAAAAAGAATAAACAAATAATTATATATTAACAAATAATTATATATTGACACAGAAGCAAGCATTTGTTTTATCGCTAACAATAACGCAATTCCATCACATCTTGCAAACATTAGAACTTAGCAATTGCTATAAAAGTCCACTTTTTAAACCCCCAAAATTTTACGAAAACCTGAGGGTCGACTTAAACTCCGGCAATAAAGTTGTTGATCGTAAAATATCGAAGCATTTTAATTAATGAGATGGATATAAATAACTTTGTATCAACTAATTCTTTTTAAATGCTTTTTTTTAAAAAAACAAGTTTTTCCATAGCAATTTTCTTCTTTTTTTCTTTACTTACAATGTTTTCTTTAGAAATAATACTTTAAATTACTTTCAGAAAAAAATAAGAATAAGAACAGTTAAAAAAAAAATTTATATAATATATGGAGTATCTTAAATATGAGGAAGATATTAAAATCTATGGAGTATTTTAAAAAAGTATAACTTATTTAAAACTTATCTTAAATCTGCAAATATAAAGATTTCAGAATGTCGGATTAACAATGCATCTTTATTTGCCGAATACTACAAAGAATCCAAAGAATTTGAAATTCCGCACTTTAAATATTTTACAATGACATTTGAATCCCTATTTCGCCAAGAGCCTATTATCCTTTGAGGGCAAATATATCGTTTACACAGATCAATGTAAAAAATTTCAAACTTTAGAAACTTTTGTAGACTTAGCAATATATTTTTATATAAGTTTTTTTTTTAATTTTGGAAATTTTTAAATTTGTTGTTTTCATCGACCGACATACAT